>NW_022631070.1:2902595-3205898 GCF_010015895.1 Lontra canadensis | reverse complement strand
TCTGCTTCCTCTTCTCTCTCTGCCTGCCTCTCTGCCTACTTGTGATCTCTGTCTGTCAAATAAATAAATAAAATCTTTAAAAAAAAAAAAGTTCCCTGCAGAGTAAAGGGGATACCTTCCGATCTCTCTCTATTACATGCATCATGTAATGAGTGCATTTTCATGTGAATGGGTATTCAATATTTACCATCCTTCTACAGTTAAAGAAATAAATCAAACACGTTTCCCAACTTTTATGTTGATGTGGCCACATGGATGTCATTAATCCATAAAAAAAGGACTTATTAGAAATGGGTTAGAGGGATTATTTTTTAATAGAAATCTGATTAGTATATTAGGAAAGTAAAATTTATAGCAAAACAAAAGCAATGAGAATCTCAACATGATCTCTACCCCCAAAAAAACCTAGCAAACAGGAAAAGCTTCCCCCTTCCGAGTTATATCGAACTTGGATGCATATATTGAACATGAGTACAGCTTAGCTTAAATTCTTTTAGGCTTAGAAATGATTCTAGGGGAGCGTGAACAGGGTGCAGATATATTTGCTGCAATCCAATAAAAATTGGGGTAATTATACTGAATGTTGAACAACATCTAACTTGTTAAAATATACCAACTTAAGGTTATTTTAGTAATTATCTTCATTTTTTTTAGTAATTATCATGAGGAGAAAGCCAATTAGCTGTTTTGAAAATTCAAGCAGAACTTGAATTGGGGAAAACACAGAATAAAGAATAATCTTTCTTTAGGCCCCCAAGTATAACTATTTGGCTTCAGTGATAAGGTGGCATAGGTAGTTAAGATGACTGTAAAGAAACCTTGTATAATCATCTGTAAAGTTTACTCTGAATGATTTACATGTGGACCAGATGTCTATGAAACTCCTTTCAATATTGACTCATGCAAAAAAAAAAAACAAAAAAAAAAACTAGGATAAGTGCAATTATTGAACTTTATGGCAACCAGGAGCTGTTGCCAAATCTAAAACATTAGGAAGAGTTTAATAATACGTTCCGGTTCAACATCATACTTAGGGTTAATACTGGTCCCTGGGCCTGGAGAGTTTCAATCAATCCAAAGACATGACAGTAAAGGGTTTGTCATGAGTGTGAGTGCTTTTCTTTTCAGAGGCCATTATCCATTCTGTTTGGTGGGCATTATTATGGAAAGATACATCAGCCACTGGGAGGAGGACCCTCTATGTTGGGGAGCCCGAGTCATCACAATTCATGGTGAGATGTGCTACGATTTCTATTTCCTCGGCAATACTGAATAGACAATTCTCTGTCACCTGTTGACCATATCTCTACCATTCTCATCTTAAAAATAAGAAAGAAATGTATGTCAAAATACAATTTTAGATTGCCCTCTATAGATATAAAAGCTTCTCAGAAAGAAAGCATCACAAAAATAATGAGCTGATACATTATACACATAAGTATGGTTCCTTGTCTTTGAGGGATCTATTGTGTACCGCAGGAAGGAAAGTCTCTTTCACACTGTCTCTACATCCGTCCATCTATCTACCTGTATGAATGTTTCTCAGTTCACCTATCACATATCATACATGCAGTAGGAGGTCCCCAAAAGGTACACAGATTGTACTCTGGGAGTTAGGAGAGAGGAGAAGCTGCTGGAGGTTGGAAGACGAATTCTTACTCTCAGAGGTGTCAGAGCAAATGTTCTTTGGGTCTGAGAGCTCTAACAAGAGTCGACATGAACACGAAAGGTGGAATTCTTGGATTCTTCATTCTTCATTATTTAGTTCTGTCACTTGGTTGTGTGACCTTACACAAGTCACATAACTTTTCTCAATTTGAACTTCGTCATCCATAAAACGTGAATAATTACAGATTTCCATTTCCTACACACCAATGGCCATAGCAACTCTCCAAGGTGAATAGTATTTATTACAGTGGAAATAGTA
This sequence comes from Lontra canadensis, assembly GCF_010015895.1. NCBI lineage: Eukaryota > Metazoa > Chordata > Mammalia > Carnivora > Mustelidae > Lontra > Lontra canadensis. The sequence continues at coordinate 3,203,971 of NW_022631070.1, read as the reverse complement.
GGATATGGAGGCTTACAAAGGCTAGGTAATTGCCCCAAATTTACAAGGACAGTCATGGATTCAAACCCAGGCCTTATGCATTTCACTTCAACCTTTTATTTTTTTCTACTCTGCCTTGCCTGTTTTGCTCCCAGAACAATTCTGAGGATTAAATAAACTATAAAATGCTACAGACAAGTGACGTGTGCATCTATTGCTGTGAAGAGGACTATAATGGTTATAATTCTGCAGCAGGGTCGGGGGAAAGACATTCCATCCAGCACAAATCGAACCGCAGAGACCCCATTTCAAACATCACGTGGTCATGTTGATCGTAGCGTTCTACCAAGGAAAGCAGTGAAATCACAAAAATACTTGTAATTTCTATCTTTTTGGTTATAGCGATGACTATGTAGCAACTTGCTGTCAACTTACCGCAAGTGTGTTGTGTTTCAAAGGTCTAGAAATGTGCCTCTGGTTTATCAATAGTGTTGAGGTATCTCCTTAGAAGAGCCTCTTTCCTAGACCCCGGCCCTCACCACTAAATCCTTTTGAGTGAGTTTTTTCTTCAACTTCATGAGGATGCTGGGTAACTTTTAAAGACACTATTTCCCTCTAGCTCGAGCTTTGCAGACGCTGGTGCGTGTCTAAATGCAGACCAGGTCTGCTAATAGCACAGTGTTTACCTACTGTTGAATCTCAAATCAATCACTAAAGAGTCCAAAAGGAAGGTCAGCTGTAAACATTTCTGAAAGGTACTGGGTTGCTACCATTTATTTTGGATAAAGGTATTCAACATTTTAATTTAGTTTCTGCTGGAGTTTGGGAGAGAATACTGATTTATTATTCTGGGGTATTGTGCACAATATTCTTAAATATGAATTTCTTCTCTGTGAGCTGGAAGATTTAAAAAACACTAGAAATACAATTTTTATGTTTCCATAACTTTTTCAGTGTTTGTTTGGATTAATTCTAAATGGCCCACTGAAAATAAGTAAATGAGAGCTAATGATAGTCCTTTGGCCAGTGGCCTAAATATACCCCAGGCTTTTCTGTACATGTAGATTGTATTGCTGGAAGAAGAAAAATCCTTTTCCTTTAGGTCTGTCTGCTTAAAGATGGAAAAAGCCTTTTGTCACTTTAAGGGAGTTCCACTAAGGATCTCCTTATGGCAGTTTGGGTGATGGTGGGAACATTGATGTTTCTACTGGAGCTCCACGCTACTGAATGGCTCCTAGTTATAAGAATGAAACAAATCCTAGAACCGTCAGGTCACAGGACTGAGTGAAAAATTCTCTAATTCTGCTGCTTAAACCCGATCCACCATTGGCTTTCCCTTGAATTCTGACAAAGGTATGCCATCCTCTTAGGAACAAATTTGATTCTTATTTAAACACAATTACCTAAAGGCCGTTTTGTCTAAACATTCCTTTTAAAAAGCACAGAGCCCACCTTGGAAGCTGTTTCACTTGGGACCTGTAATACAGAATAATGGGGACCCTGAGCACTTTTCAGTAGTATGAGTACAAATGGCATGTACCATTTTTACAGAAAATTACATTGTTGTCATCCCCTAATTCAGGAAAGAAAATGCTTTCAAATTGATGAAATATTGCCATGTCCTTAAAGCAATTTCAAAAATTGCATTGAAGTCAGTTTTGTTCATTTAAATCTATGGTCTTAGCTGGCACTGGCAATAGGCAATCTCTCTTTGTAAGGAAGATGGGTCGTAAAATTTGCCTTTTCTGAAAAGATGATCAGTCTTTGTGTGTGTTTCTTGTGCTCTATGTTATAAATTTGTCCAGAACTTACATGACATAATGATACCTAAAGAGGGTCAGTGTCTTGGATTTCTCTTCTTCAGGACTTCTCTCTCTTTCCCTCTCTCCCTTTTTCTGTCTCTCTCTTATTTAAAAGACTATAGGTTATACATAAAACTAAGTCCAAGCATAAACTAAATCAGCTTATTTGCAGCTTTTTTTCCCCAATGGAAAGAATATTAACAACTAGCTGTATTCTTTGTAATGGGTAAATGGGTAAATATTTAACGAATAGTAATTTCTTTAATTGTGTAATTTTTTAAAAGGTAGTCTGGCTAGTCATATAATCTGGTATTTTTTAGTATCTTGCTCTGGTGATTTACGAAATGATAATCTTAATGATTTAGGGGTATTAGAGGTCACCTAGTCCAGTCCCTGGACTCTAAATTGCCATTTTCCCAAGGTGACCTAGGAGTAGATGTAGGGCCTCATCACTCCCAACATCCTATTTATAATTTCTGGTTGTCTTAGTGTGTTCTACTCTTATACTTTAGGAATGTCTACAGTTTTGTGATATTACTGAAAATTAACACAGAGCACATCTTCAGAGTACATCTTTTCCCCTTTACTCTCTTTAACTAAGCATCAACTCATCACTTAGCTATTTTGATGCAATTCTTACTCCCAGATGCTTGACCCTAGAGAATTACAGCACACAGCAGCTCACTTGAGAGACGGTAGGCTGACTCCCTGCCATATTTTGCATGAACTTCTCTACCCTTTTACTATTCCAGTTTGAATGCTTGAGTTTGCTGGTGAAAAAAACATATATTCAGGTAGAAAAATCAGACTTCAGTCTGGATTTCATGTAAATTTTCTCTCTCCCAACTGCTCTTGAAACACCATGATACTTTTTACTAAGTTTCTTAATTTTCAGTCAATAAGTTCATCAATGGGCAATTTATAACATTATTATTTCTTCGGGTGACTGAACTTTAGGACACAGATGCACCATTGTTCTGGCCAAGTTAATTGTTTGCAACGCTGGGGAAAACATTTGCAGATGAGTACATTTTGGGAAACTCTGTGGACCATGCAGGTATAAATAAGCTTCCTATGCGGGACTCACTGTTGTATCTTCGCAGACAGACCGAGGAGAGGAAATAAAAACTCTGCATTTTGGCAATTCTTTTCTTGCACAGCAGCTTGTTAATACACAGAAAGGCATTTCAACCTTCGATTTAAATGGGAATAGGTTAAATCAAATGAATAATTGGAGTGCCATGTTCACATATTAACAGGTATAGACTATTTGATACCTTACAAAACGGTTCCTACCGTTAAAGCTGGTGGAGCCAATGCCACTAATCAGTCAGACAGTTGAGTGCTATTCAGTTGAACGGAATAGAGCATAAACTGAGGCTTAGGGGGTTGGAGATATGATTGACAGACACATTTATCATGATGCTGGTCAAAGATAATGCATCAATCAACTCTATTTGGTGAAATCACATCCATGTCTTGCTTTCTGCAAAGGAAGAGGTATTTTTTTTTTTTTTGTAGTTACCCTTCCATTCTCACCAGGATGTTTATTTCTGTCATTCAACAACCAGTCTGAACCATTTTTAAAGTTTCACCTTTTCTTCCCTGGATCTCGTATTCATATTGGTATTTCCACAATATTGGAGGGCTAAAGGAAACATGTTCTGTTCTCAATCCTTTGGTTGCAAGGAGACTCTATAAACTACATATTTAATGCTTTTAGCTCTACTTGCTTTCCTCCTAGGTATTCATTCATACAGAGTTCAGATAAAATTTCACCAAAGGATATGAAAAATATTTCAATACTCAAGACTCACTTGTTAATGGCAATATTTAATTCATGCTACTTACCAAATTGCATAATGTCTACTAATTATAGAACAATCTACATAATTAAATGCAGGGTAATTTTTTTTAAAAAGGAGCAAATGTAAGAGGCATACATTTCCTACCGCTACATCCCTATAATGTGTTGGAGCTCATACACAGAAAGGGGCAAGATTTCTGCAACTGTTGAACATTATTGTGGGAAAATGTCCTTTCCTTTATATTTAAACTGGAAGACACAATTTAAAGAGTGTCAATCCAGGAGATCACATTCCTTCTTTGGGGGGAAAAAAAATGCTGATGAGGCTCTTGCTTGCTTCCACAATTCAAAGAACTGAATGTGTAGAAAAGGAATAAGAAACAAAGTTGCATAGCTAGGGAGACAGCAACTGTAGTCTAGGTAAATAGAGTTTAGGTATTATAGTATCTAAATATTTTTTCAAATATTTTCCTCACAGAATTGTTTCACTCAGTCATTGCAAAAGGTCTTGAAATTATTACGATGGGATTCTGTTCCCAGATGACTCAGTTGAAACTTGCAGGTGTATAGCTCGGCAAAGATCATACTCTCTCCTCTTTTTTCCTCCATTCTTGTTATTTGAGTCACCAATTTGAAATGCACCATTACCACCAAATAACTATTTAGCAGTATACAATCACACAATTGTGTGAAGAGACAAACATAATGAGGGACACTAGGGAAATCGGATCCTTTATTCAGGGCACCTATCCCGCACTGAAATGATTGAGAGTTCTGTAGCTTTTGTAACAGAGTATCCTCTCAACAATTACCTTCAACTAATGGTATGCTAAACTGAACAGGAAATCAAGTCTTGGAATGAATAGATCCATTGGTCCAAGCAACAGAGAGCCAGCACTGTTTTCAAATTGTTTCAAAAGAGGCAATGTTCTCATTATATAATTATAGCTCAACTAAATTAAAGGATTGATACCTTCTCTGATTTTATATTATTGCTTTTTAAATTCAGCATTAATGATGTATCTTATTGCTTGCATTGGTGAAGCTGGAGATCTAGCATTTATTTTCTCACCCTGGCACCCTTCTGTTTTATGGCTAACATTGTGTTTGTGAGCTGAAAGTCACATATAAAACTTAGGGAGGCTGCTCACGAAATAATGCCATTGTTGTATAAAAATTATTTTTCACATCTGAAATCATTTTCTGTACATGCTTCTAGAAACAGTAATTTCGGTGAATCTTACTAAGGGAGTAAGAAAATGGTAATGTTAAGTAATGAAGGTCAAAGGCACAAGGAATTCATATCTAAGACATTATTTTTCAGTTAATCAGTTTTTAACCACATTTAGGCTTCAGAAGGATGTTTTTAATTGTATGTTCATGTGACATAATTTCCCCTCTCTTTAGATCAGCAGTTGGAATCTTCTGCTACCCTGTCTTCAGAGCATATATTGCCTTGTGAAATAAAATGGGAAATTTGGACTGCATGACCCAGAGACCCTTACAGCATTTCCTAATAAATTTAGAATTGGTCAAATTTGACAAGTCATGAAAAAAATCATTCCTAGAAAACTCCCCTGTACTGAAATACCATTCATAATACAACTAAAAAGCCTTTCTTTCAGATATTAGAATTCAGGAAACTTTTTCAATTCTAGGTAGAAAGATTTAGAGAAAAAAATCATAAATTATTTTGAGACATGATGTTTTTATTATTTTCCTTGATCTCTCATGAAGATATGCGCTATAAAGGAGACTAGAAATGGCATAAAATTGTGAAGAAAGGAACTGAGGATCAAGTTAGAGGCAATGAGTTGGCTACATATAGATTTTATTGGAAGAATTTAATAATATTAAATATAATTTCCTAAAACCTTATAAAATCCCACGTATCCATCAACAAAATGATTTATAACATTTTCTATATCCATTCTATGGAATGTCATCTAGCTATTAAAAAGAAGTGAGTTAGATCAATGTGCCCCAAAGAATATTCATAACATATTAAGAAAAACAAGTTGTAGTACATTACATAAATTAAAATCCACTTAAAAATTAGCATTACAGTGGCATCTGAGTGGCATGGTCGGTTGGGCATCTTGTTTTTGGCTTAGGTCATGATTTCAGGGTCATGGGATTGAGCCCCACGTCTGACTCTAGGCTCCACACTCAGCACGGAGTCTGCCTCAAATTCTCAAATTCTCTCTCCTTCTCTCCCTCCCATTCGTGTTCTCTCTCTCTCAAATTAATAAATCAATCTTCAAAAAAATAAACATAACCCCCCCCAATTGGCACTACCTATGTATCTTTGTGAATGTTTATGCAAGCCTAGGAAAAGGATCAGAAGGCTTTTAATCTTGGTATTTCACTGGCTCTGCCAAGTTAGAGTTTCAGACTTGCAAAAAGTAATTTTTTTAAAAAAAGGTTTGTTTTTTAAACTGTCAAAATCGAACATTTTTCAAACATTTCTGTAAAAGTGTTTTTGTGAGTGAGTGCATCTTCTCTTTAATGGGTTTATTTAAGTCTGATTGGCAGGTTTCTCAACTTCTGTGGGATTGTTTCTCTACCCAAAGGGATCACAGCATCTACCTCAGATGGTTAGTGCAGCAATGACTAATACCTACGGTTGCTAGGCAACAGGCTACGTTCACAAATTGATGTATCTAGTTATACTCCCAATACATAGTGATGACCGCAACAGTATTTTTTTTAAAGAAAGAAATGATAAATGTTATAGCCAGGTGACTAAAAAGTTAACCATTTCTGCAGACCATAAGTGGAACTAAAATACAAAATGATGAGTGGGGCTGAGGCCAAGGCTTACCAAATTGGTTTGTATTGTTTTGGTACACTGTACTGCTTTTAAACACCACTCCCATGGGATGATAAAAACTAAGAGGTCTCTGTAGGAGAAAGAGGACATAAGCTAGTTTTTTTGGTTTAAAGTGAGGTGCTGAGGTAGCTTTCCTTGCTTAACAAAAGCTGAAAAACACTGTTGCCCCATATGTAGAGTATGTGGGGTAGCTGGTCTAGAAAGATAGAGGAACACATATTTCTTACAGCAAGAACTGAATCTACTGGATTATAATGAAAATAAATGTGAAATTAACAACAACAACAAAAAAAACCTTAGAGATTTGGCGGCTAAATAATGCATTCCTACATAACCCATGATTTTTTTTTTTAAAGATTTTATTTATTTATTTGACAGACAGAGATCACAAGCAGGCAGAGAGGCAGGCAGAGAGAGAGGAGGAAGCAGGCTCCTTGCTGAGCAGAGAGCCCGATGCGGGGCTTGATCCCAGGACCCTGAGATCATGACCAGAGCTGAAGGCAGCAGTTTAACCCACTGAGCCACCCAGGCGCCCCCATAACCCATGATTTTAAAGGAAAATCTTAATGGAATTTATAAAATAGTTTTCATTAAATGAGGAAGCACTATTTAACAGAACTTACATGCAGTTAAAGGTATCTGTCCTTTTAAAGGTGGTTATATAACCTTAAGTAGATCTAAAAGATTGAAAATGAGTATGTTCAGTTAGAGAAATTCACCTGATTGAATATAAAGAATGCAGAATATAGAGAATTTTTTAAAATAAGATGAGAAATACATAACAAAACAATATTAGACTATTTCAAACAAATCAAAGTGGGTTTTTTTGCATTAAATATATACTGGAAATAAGTAAATACATATTATGTTCACTAATGAGAAATCTCTAAATCACAAAAATTAATCTACACGAAATTAATCTACAAGTCAAGTAAAACCACTGACCAGAAGTTTCCATTACATTTAATGAGGTGACTGAACTCATATGGTAAATGGCTAGGACACCCACCAAGGAGAATAAAAATTAAGGATGACTTTCTCTCCTAAATATCAAGACTTGTTAATACTATAATGAACAAAATGAGATAATGTTGTAGTAAGAATAGAAAAACAAGTATAAAACCTAGAAATAAGCCTCAGAATATGTGAAAAATCTATATACAACTGATGTAGAATTAGCAATAGATTACTGATCTCTCTTTATACTCTTGTTTGTTCTGAGAATGCCTTAATGAGATAGAAAACTCATGAATGATTATCCACTCTACCTTCCCATGTTTTAAAAAGTGCTGATTGACCTAAGGCTCTAGAGAGAATGACAGTGATGGAAATTTCTCTTTGGACAAAGAAGAAACCTAGATGGACGCAAACTTGACTTCTTACCTCTGGTCAGCATGGTCCTTATCTGCAAATAGCATAATACAGAAGAAAGACAAGTGAACCCAATTATACAACCACCTTCTTCTTTTCCCTCTTCACTGAAATCAGTAGTCCTCTATCTTCCTCAGGATGAATTGACTGTCAAGTGAGAAAAATTGGATAAAAAGACCAGTATCAATGAGCAAGTAACTTTGTCCCTATAGGTGTTCCTCCTTTTGGAGGTTCTGAGACACAGAAGTGACGAAATTGAGAAAAGCAAGAGCATAGCTAGGATTTCTAACTCCTTGTTGGCACTTTCATACTCTAGCTCACATGACTGATAAATAGACTGCAAGTTCCTCATGGCTAAAAATTACTCTTGAATTGCTTTAGAAATCAAACGATAAGAAACTTCTTTCTTTAGTCTAAGCTGTCCCTCACTCTATGGGACAAATCTCCAGCAAACTGTCCATATCCCTACACTCACAGACTTTCTTGCTTAAACCAGAGCTTTTTTTTTTTTTTTCTACTCTTTTACAAAGCTCCAAAAAATGTAGTATAGTGCCTACATTGTTTCTTAGTGCCACTGTGAAAAGAAGGGAGATCCTTCAATACTAAGTGAGTCTCAAGACTGTTAAACCCTGGGAACTGATGGATTAGATCATTAGGTAAAATGCCTCTATAAGTAAGATTTGCCAAGTTTCTAATGTTACTAATCTTTAACGTACCGTAAAAATTGCTGTGGATTTACATGGAGCAATTATTTTGAGTACAAGGAAGAAAACCTCATTACTCAGAGTTATTACTAATAATCACCATCATTAACATTACTGGCAAGAGGGCAGTTATATGGCAAGTTAGACTAGGTTAGTACCAGAGACAGAAAACAGAAAAACCCTCCCCTGAGGGCCTATAGTAAGTTTACAATTTGCATAGAGAGTCTGTAGTAATGAGCTGTCTGTTAAGAAGGTCTGGCGCTCTGTTATGAGTCTCTTCAAAGAGGTGAATCTCCCATGAATTACAGTCGCTGTCTTTAAGCAGGTCTGAAGTTTTAGTTCTGTAAATGCATTTGTTGCCTTGACTGATGTTTTTAAGCTAAGTGAAATTCTCATCAAGATGGGAAAACTTTGCTTGTTCTCAAGGGAAATACGTTGCCAAGAGAGCAAATACAAGATGAGAGTTAGCCTCACTCACACATACATGAACTAGACCATTTTTCCAGAAGACTGTACTCTAAGTAGATTCCATTGCTTATAGGCTTGTTAATCCAAAATCCTTCTTGAGAGAGCCCAACAACCAAGAAATGTGGTACTTGGACGGCATTTGAAATGAAGTATGAATGGTACTTTAAGTTTACAGGACAATCTGTCATAAAATTCCTGTCTCTTTCCTGCCTCTCACTATACTATAATTTTTATAAAGTATATTTTGCCATGGACCTGACTACAAGTTAACTCATTGAGATTTGATATATTATTTTATCATTTTAACATTTTCTGGTTAAAACTGAATGCTAAAAACCTTGAAGGATTTGACATACCGGCTAGAACCTAAGACTGATGTGTTTGAAGACTTCAGTTTTGACATCTTAGCATGTACATGATCAGATGAAAGAAAATAAATGTACTAAACACAAAGATGTTACACTGAGATTAAAACCACCAAAGGCTAGAGCCTACTCTGTGCATGATAACTATCTCTGTAAGAATCCCAAGAAAAGAAATGCCTACGTCAGAAAGATGGGTTTGATAAAATATAAATAAGAGGTACAACCAATTTGTGGGGTAATTTCAAAGAATTGTACTGTGAACCAAAAATTATCTAAAATCTCTTACATATTCGGTAATGCATTTAGAAACACTGATGACATAGAATTTCTTACTAAGATCATATGTAACCCAGGCCTTTAAAATATGAATGCAGATTTTATATTTATTTTATTTTAAAGTTATTTTGGTTTTTCTAGGGGGCTAGGGTGCTTATACTCTCTTCTATTTGGGTTGACATTCCTAGGAAATACTACTTGAATAACTGTAGCAATTGAAAATGTAAGGGGTCTTTTCCAGAAAGACATTTAAATAATTTTAGTATTAAAGAATGTGAGATGAGAACTACTTATTACATGTCCTCCTCTGATAAAATACTCATAGATTTTCACTGGCCTCTTTTTTTTTTTTTTTTTAAATCCATGATCTTTCATTAATCCCATCTATTTCCCAGGGTTTAAACACTGGTTTATCAAATTATTTACCTTGCAGTATTTATATTATTTTTAAATGTTTGTTTAGGTTTCTGTCTCAAAAGAGATGTAGCAAAGCACAGTATTTTAGAAGCTAAAGGTAAGAGACCTGTGGTGGAATTCTAGTGCCGAAAGACTGGTTTAATAGTACATCTCATCTCGTAAGTTTGACGAAAGGATGGGTTGAAGTCTGCACATAAGGCAGTTACTAAACACAATTATTCCAGCAATCGCTAGCATCAATAAGAGAATGATTTTCTTTACTAAGACGGTGTAAGTGGGGAGTCTTTCCAATGATGTGCCATGACTTACCTGTGTGCAGGTGTGCCCTGGTGTCAATCCATGTATCCTCCTCCATACATAGACAGGGGCATCTGGAGCCCTGCATGACCGTGTCTTGCCACAGGCTGCCTTATGATTCCCCCTAACTATTAGCATTTTTTCAATTTTTGTCTTCCTATGAAAGTGATGAGAAATCATGGGTTAAGGACTCAGAGAAGATAAATTTCTATGTTAAAAAGAAGTTTCTTTAAAAGAAAATAAGTATAGAAAAAATCATTACTTAAGAACTTTTATTTTATTTTATTTATTTATTTTGAAGATTTTATTTATTTGACAGACAAGAGATCACAAGTAGGAAGAGAGGCAGGCAGAGAGAGGGAGGGGGAAGCAGGCTCCCCGCTGAGCAGAGAGCCAGATGCGGGGCTCTATGCCAGGACCCTGGGATCACGACCTGAGCTGAAGGCAGAGGCTTGAACCCACTGAGCCAGTCAGGCACCCCAAGAACTTTTAATCTGTACAGATAGATGTTCATTCTAAACTCCTAGGTGGCTTGATTTCCCTTCCTATGTTAGCCCCTCTCTGGTTTTCTGCCTAAATAATACATTTCGTAAACTTAATCGAGATAAGGACTTCAATGAAAACCCTTTTTTGGGTGAATCTTTGTTTACTGCTTCACTCATTTTTGTCTTTTATTTTGTGTGATTAACTTTGAAATCTTAAAAAAACATTCCAACCTAAGATTTTCAATATTTTGGATGGAAAAAAGCATTATTTAATCTAATTTCTGCTCTGATCTATGTGTTTTCTCATCGATAAATGTACTATTAGAAATACTGTGAAATACTTGCTTCTTAGTATCTCAAAATTTTTACTAAGGCATTTAGACTTAAAAGATAAAAGGCCATGGAAAGAGCTGAATTTTGCAATTTTACTTCCTCCTCTACCTCTCACCCAGAGAGTGTTTTCTAGGCCCTGGTGCTTGGGGAGAGGAGGCTGAAATATTAACACAATTAATTTAAAATAACTAAATGTGTAACTTCATTAAGACAGATTCATTTATACAAGAGTCTGGTATATATGTACTCCTAAAGGCTGAAGAACAATGTAGAGGAAAAAATAATCTAAAAATTGGAAAATCATATCATGATCTTTTTCTTTCTTTCTCTCTCTCTTTTTAACAATATTTGGGAGGTGTTGTCACTCTGGGCAGACTGTCTCAGTCCAACGAATTAAACACAGACGTTCTCTTGAAGCAGAGTCAGAAAACATCTGAACTAGAAAAAGTATTAAATGGCATGGTCAGAAAACCAGTTTGCCACCATTATCTTTTTTGGTGTGTGAAAATAATGTTAGAGAGTTTGAAAAATGAATCATTTACATAATTTATTTAATGATCATTATTTCTGGGGGTAGGTTTATCCATAGTCTCAATATATCCTTTCTTCAGTCCCTCTGCCGTGTTTTGGTTCGATTTTTGAGTTTTTGTTGTTTTTTTATTTTGTTTTGTTTTTTTGTTTTTTGCTTTTCTTGTCTTAGTAAAACACATACACAAAGGTAGGTAACTGAATTTTTCTGTGGGAACAGGTTCAAGGCACAGCCTCACATACTTTGGAGGTTCTGAAACCATGTTTCTGAAATACGGGTGAGCTTCTACATTCCCGAAGAAATTTTACCCATCTTAGGTCACTGTATCAGGCATGAAACATATGTCGCTAAAGACAAATTACATCAGAAATTATAAGTCATAATCGCAACCATGTGGGGAATTTCCATCATGTGGAAATATAATTCTAGCAATTTCAAATGCTAGAAAATAAAGGGGATTGCACTGTTTTGCCCCCTGTCACCAGAAGAAAATGTCACCAAGGACATCGGTTATATCACCTACTTCCCGTTAGTTCTGTTTACATTTATACACTAACGGGGAATTTCAGGGCTCAAGAGCCTGTCCTCTTCATGTGGTCATGGCTAACGCTCAGGCTACTGCATGATGTTTTTTACATGGGTCTAATGGAAATGATCTTAAGGCAATTAAGGCATTTTTAAAAGTGCAAATGAAAAATCGCCAGCCTCCTCCTGACAATACACACGAACTGACCTGAAGCCTTTCTCAGAAACCATTTGCTTTCGTGTCATTTGCCCAAACAGCTCTAACTATGAACCTCTTCTCATGGTCCCTGTTTCTAGACTCTCATTTGTCACTGGAGGGACCCGCTGGGTTTCCTCAAATGTCACTACATCCAGAAAGTGCTTCCCCATGGAAAAGTGCAGTGCCAGGACAGGTGCATGACTTTGACTGAGCTGCTCCCATAATTACTGTTAATCCTATATTTTATTGTTTGATTATTTTAAAAAATATCTCATCTACAGATCCACCTAGAATACATCCTTCTGTCTCGCCTTAATATTCCTGAGGTTCCTTCATAGTCCTTACATCACCTTGGATTCCTTTCTAGTTCTTGATGTTTTAGCCCATATTTTCAATTGTTTAAATATCCATCAGCATTTCTGAAATCTCGGAGGAAGAACAATAGGCAGGGTGTAAAACTGGATATTTCTCACCTCCTGATCAGTTCCTCTTATCAAGAATAACTAAAATTAAGTTTAAGTTGGTCATTGCTTCAAATCCCTGTACCATAGTTAAAATAGACATGTGCTCATTAGGAGATTATTCAAGATTATTTATCTTGTACCTCGAGTTGTTAAAATAATGTCATGCAGTGATTAAACTGTGCAATAGCACAAGGCTTAAGAGTCTAATAGCTTTTTAAAGTAATGATGGATGCTTCCTTATTGTCTACTTGGTAGTTTTCAATGTTCTTTCTGGATTGCTCATGCCCGTGAATGGTGCATTATGTAATGAACTTCTAAACAATCCCTATTTGTCCGTTAATATCCAGGTTAACAGCTTCCACAACATCCTGTCTGTTTCATCACCGGAAAGTTATTTAACCTCCTGGATGCCGAGTATCCACATCTACAGAAATGAAGCTGATGAGACAAACCTTATGGTTATTGTGAAGTTTAAATTAGGTAGGAGGCATTTGCAAGATTCTCAGTAGGTAAAAGGTAGTCATAGGCAACAGAATGGTTTATAGTAAGTTTGCTCCCATCTTGCTGAAGGTGAAGGAGGAGAACATCAAGGAGAAAAGGAGCAAAATGTTGCAAGTGGTTAGCTGGGTTTGGTGCCTTTGGTTTTCTTTCATCGGGTTTTCTTTTTTAGAGGGGCGCCCCTAATTTAGATCTTTGTTCTTTTCCCCTGTGGGTGCTCTAAACTCATTATCAGCCTTTGCATGGAAGGAAGTTGTGTTAGGTTAGTGGAGGACATAAATGAGAGGCCAAATCAGAGTGAGCATTGTTTCAAAAGATGTGACGAGGGAAGCAGAACTGAACACATGAACAGGGCAGGACAATGGAGAAAGAAAGTTATGATAAGTAAGATGTGGAGAAGAGATATAACCTAGGAGCTTGGTCATTAATAATCCTTGCTAGTTTCTTTTTCTTTCTCTCTCTCTCTCTCTTTTTTTTTTTTTTTCCCACACTGTGGGTCATGAGATCAGTTTAGTTGGTTATAACCAGAACTTCTTCTTTCCAATAAAGGAAAGAGGAAAGAAAATATCATGGGGTTGATTTTTTTATTCGAGTTACGTGTATGCTTACTATTTGGTTACCATAAATTATTGTAAAATAAATAAATAAAAATATCAAGAATATTCTTAGCTTCATTCTCTTCATAATGCCAGGCCTTAAAAACACAGGAATATGAAACAACATTTTAGCTGAAGAATGACTCTCGATGCATTTAAATATTGAGTTTGCATAAACCACAGTCAGTCATTCACTAATATTTGTTCAAAGGTTTTTTGTGGGATCTTTTTAGTGTTCCCAGTGACTGCGTCTGAAAGTAGGGATGATATATTCTTTTTTTCAAAGATTTTATTTATTTATTTGAGAGAGAGAGCTAGCCCGGCGGGGGAAGGGGGTGGGTTGGGGAAGAACAGAGGTAAAGAGACAAGCAGATTCCGCACTAAGCATGGAGACCCACACAAGGCTCCATTCACAACCTGAGTTGAAATCCAGAGTTGGATGCTTAACCAACAGAACCACCCAGGGGTCCTGGGATGCTATGTTCTTTATGAAAGTTGGACATTTCGTAATTCAACCAAGTGTGAAATAATATATCATGATTCTACCAAAAAGAAAAATCAAAATCCATTTGCTTCAATAGAAGGACCAGGCAGGACCCGGAAATTTCCGAGGTAGGCTTGGTCAGCTGACAGCTGTGGTCTCAGATGAGCACCTTGGATAGCTCCAAAGTAAATCAGTGGCTTTGCCCAAGGGGCAACAGGCTATTTCATCTGAAGTTTGTTGAGATTCACAAGATCCGCACTACTCTCAGAGTAGACCCTGTTAATCTTAAAGTGGCAGAACCCACTCATTCAGAGCTTTGTCTTCATCCCTGGAAATCATCTTAGTTTTATTCTCTATGGCTGGTAATCTGTATTTTCTGTGGGTAGTAACCCAAATATCTAAGGAGATACAGACCCACAGTTGGATAAACAGAGATGTTGGTGTCAACCATTGAGTGTCTTGAGTTGACCTTCAAAGGGTCTCTCTCTTTTCTGGAGCATTATGAGGAATCAAATTCTCTACCCAGATAGCTCCCTGCCTTCAGAATAGGAACAACTTAATGTCACGGAACTGTCTTAAGTCAGTGAGACATAGTATGAAAAAACAGATTTAAAGTATGGAAATGGTGTATGGTCTCAGATCTGTCCATTTCTAGCTGTGTAACCTGGAGATAGTAACTTAAATTGCCTGGTCTTACATTCTCGGCTATGCACTAGAGCTTTTAATACTGTCCTATTTAATTTGTAGACCACTGGTGAAAATTAGATGATGCATATATAAGAATTTAGTAAGAGTTAAAGATACTCAGAAATAGTAGCATCTCCTATACATGTATTTAGAAGTTTTTTTTTTTTAAATATCTAATTGTGGAATTTCAAGCTAAATTAGATTTAGGATTATCAGGTAAAGTGGGGTAATATTTTGAAATATTACCTCTAATTCTTCTTTCTTATATTCTATGGCATCTCCTTCCTAGAAACTTCATGGTATTTCCAAGTAGGAAACAAGCTATGACATGATCTCATTTTCACCTTTAGGAAAATTATTTCTGTAAGATTCTGGCATAAATGGTGAATGAAGACTGGGCCTAGGCATTGTTTGCTAGCCATATACCTGATTCCAGAATCCTGCCTTATCTCCTCTAGGGATCATCCTTTAGACTGTTCACATGGTTTTTATATGCTTCTTCTCTCCCTAAGCTCACACATGGTCTTTCCTTAATTCCCTTCCCATTTCCAAAGGACTTTATGGCTGGGGTCCAGGTCTGTCTTTCTTTTTACCCTTCCCATCATTTTCTATTGCCTTTGGAGAACTTCCTTCTAACTACTCTACAGGATATTGATGGTGTCTACTGTCTAACATCACAATTTAAGTCTTATATGGCCCACAAGATAAAAGCTCAAGCTTAGTTCTCCTGTAGCCACAGTTTCTGTGTTAAATAGTGACAGCTCTGAACCCTGAGTAGGTATTCAGCCCTGGACCAGGTATTCTTTCCATACTTTCCCCCAGGTATTTTTCCTGTTGATTACTAGGTAATTTCTCCAATATGGTTATCTTTTCCTATCTTCTTGTTGATATTCTTACTAGTATCTGGTTCTCATCTTTTTTTTTTTCCTTTTCAGTCTTTTTGGTTTAAATCCTTTAATCAAACAGGCAGTATCTGTGTGATTTCCAATCTCACAACCCACGTCTACTCGAGATAATCAGTTGCAGTTTGTTCTGAGACATTAAGATGCCTATATGAGGCCTGTGCATTCCTGGTCTTTGCAAAGACTATTTCATTAAGTTTATTTTAATACTGGACCCTATCCCCAGTCTGAAGGGACATGTTTTAGAGGTCATTGTTTATAGATCTCTATCTGTTTCATAAATAGATTCTGGTATTTTCTGATTTTTTTTAATGATAAGAGACTTTAAAAATATTTTTTCTTCCTTCTATACATAAGAAAGAAGATATTGAATTATGTTTCAGAAATTCTAAATCTCCCATTTATAAGGGGAATGTGGGGCCTCTGCTCATAATGTCCATGACACAGGGCCAGAGAAAATAGTAAGTAGATAGTTTTCTGTCCTTGTAAATGCTAATTTATGGTGGATGAGACAGAATGTAGAAGACCCAACAGCAGAGTAAGAAGATCCACTATTGCAAATAAAATTGTGTACAGGGAAAACATAATAGAAAATAGTAAGAATTTTGATAAGAAGGAAAGAGATAAACTTAGGTCATTTTTCTTTTTTTTTTTTTAAATGAGTAAATGTGGTTTTAGGCCACAGATGTTTCCTTTTACAGAACTTCATTTCCACTCAGAAACAGAAACATAACACTCTTCATGGTAGGAATTTAGTCACCTTGTATTTAAATATTTATCCTGTGAGTAACTAATCACATGAGGACACATCCCTCCCCCTGCTAAATTCCCTAATTTCTGACTCTTGGTTACCTCTGGGAAGGAAGAGGGGAAGGTGCTTTCCTAGCATCAGGAGTTGGTGATTGTTTGCTTTGATGTCCAGGCCTTGGATTGATTGCAGCATCTGCTAGGCATCCAGCTCTGATGTTCCCAGTTGTCCTGTGTTCTCCACACTGTGTTACTGTATGTGTGCACTAGTCATGTGTGCACTTTGTTATCATCTTGAAGCCTCTTTCAGTTGGATGGTGCTCTTGGCCACCTCTTGGAGATGCATGTGAAACTTCCAGATCCTCATTCATGGCAGAGGAGAGATGTCCTCTTCTAGCCTTCACTCTCTTTTCTCCAATCTGAGATTTCTCTAGTCTCCTTCCCACCATCCAGATAATGTTACATCCTCTCTCAGTGGGAAAGTGACTCATTTTCCCTTGTGCATTCTCCTTGCAATTCGGTTTATGATATAAACTCTATAATCTGATTCTCTCAACATTTAACATTTCAAATGAAAAGCGTGCTTTTGGAATTCAAAAATGTCCTTTTGCTCCCCTCAAGCCATTGACTGCCTGATCTAACACTCACCCACTAAATAAAGTTGAACTAGTTACTAAGAATTACAACCTTCTGGATGCAAGGAAAGCAAGAGAACCTAACCTACTGAACTATTTTCCAGATTAAACAAAGCTGACAACCATAAAGCTCTAAGTAGAGTTCCTGACTAAAGTAAACTTTCAATAAAGATCAATAATTGAATTTGATATACTTAGCCTTCCTGAGGAGCACCCATAAGCAATGGTATGATTGGACTTGTTTGGAAAACAGTTTTAAGTTTAAAATTTACACCTGAGAAAGATACAGCAAACCCTTGACATTTGAAATTATAAATTTTTAGTGTGATTTGTAATTTTACATAGCTGTGAGTTGGAATGTACCAGTTACCTGACAATGCAAGAGTAAGTCACTTAGATAATTAACTGAACTTGCAGTGAGAAATACCCATATCAGCGCCTCAAGATAACTTTCTGGTTTTCTATGCGTCATCTCATTTGGTATTGGGGGAACTCATCAAAGCTATCTATGAATATACTTCATGTCACATGCTAGTGTTGTTATATAACTGTTCCTATTTTAACCACTGTTCTGTGAAATAGATGACAGTTTTCTCCTCTTTGACTCAGTTTAACAGGTTCATAACAGAAATAAAAGGAAATGCTTTATTATAAGCTAATTGGCAATAGAAAAATACATTAAGATCCTTGGATATAATGTTTCAAAATAACTGAAATTAAATTATTATCATATTAATATATTTCTATAACAATGTGTTTTGATTATCCTTAATTTAATTACTATTCTTGATGATGTCTTAAATATGCATTTATAAGACATGATTATATTTCCCCCAAAGTTGGTTTCTGTTATCTTCTTATCCACTGCATTTTTGCTAATTAAACGTTTTATTGCATGTTCTTAACCCAGACATGAAAATAATTTCAGATTGTTATACCAAACATTCAATTATAATGTAAGGATTCTTGAATTATGATATATTTAAAATATCTTTGCAGCTGCCCTTCCAAATCTTAATTACTTAATCCTGTCTATAGCTATAGGCTGTTTTCAACACATAAGCCATAAATAATAATTATTTCACTCTCCAAATTTGTTTTCCTCCCTATTCCATGTAGTTAAATCAAAAGAATTTTAGTTACTAAATTGAAACTTTCTGTATTGCATATTACTGTGTCAGCAATACAGCTGGTTACTAAAAAATAAATTGGTCAGTATGTTAACAACATGAAGGTGGCATGAGTCAAGAGGTGTAATTAAATTTGAGTATGTGCTGTAACCTGATTTTGTGTGACCTGCCATCCTTAGAATCCTGGAAGAAAGCTTAATAAAATTTGGTTTTAGCTGCTCTGAAGTTTTAGGAGCTCCTCTAGAATGGGTAAAGTTATGGGTGAATCTTGAAGAGCAGAGCTTATCAGGTTTGTGCCTCATTCTTAAAATGACTTAAATTTATGAACTGAATTCATACAATACATATGGCCTCCAGACGTTTAATTTCAATATCCAGCATTGCAGAATCGGAGATGATTTTTCACTCCATCTACTCTAGTCTATCCCTGACGATGGGCGTCCTGTCTGGAGGATCCCAGCAATTCTGATGCTCAATGCCTCTAGTGAGGAATAAAACTACTATAAATGAGAACCTATTAAATTTTTGAACAGTGGTGACTGCTAGAAGGTTCCTCTTCTTCATAACCTAGAGTAGGCTATTCATTTGTTTTAGTATTATTTTCTGATGCCACACTAATTAATTCCTTCTAAATATAAATTTTCAGATCTTTGGAAACATCTAACACATATTTTCTGAGTTTTCTTTTATTCCAATAAATCCCATTCTTTCTTTGTAGTTCTAAAAAGAAAATGTCCTGTAATTGCATATTTATGAAAATTGCTATTGAAGATTCTGACTCCCCCACCACCTTTTTTTTTTTTTTTTTAGGTTTTACTCAACATTTTTTTTTTAAGATTTTGTTTATTTATTTGTCAGAGAGAGAGAGAGAGAGAGAGCACAGGCATACAGAGTGGCAGGCAGAAGCGGAGGGAGAAGCAGGCTCCCTGCTGAGCAAGGAGCCTGATGCGGGACTCGATCCCAGGACGCTGGGATCATGACCCAAGCCGAAGGCAGTTGCTTAACCAACTGAGCCACCCAGGCATCCCTTTACTCAACATTTTACCCAGCCCTAACAAACAAAACACCAAAGCACACTTTATATACTTCCATTGAGAAAAATAGCAAAAATTATGAAAAGTCAGAGATGTTTGCAAATCTCTGTAGAATACTGTAGATCTTACTGTTGGACCATCTTGAGTACAGTTAATCAACAATCAGTGAATTATCTTAATTTTCCTAATGGATCTTTTTTCTAATTATCTATTTAGTGGATTTCAAATTTCACATGGTTTCTTTTGTTTGCTTTTTTTAGTTTTTTTAAGATTTTATTTATTTATTTGAGAGAGAGAGATCACAAGTAGGCAGAGAGGCAGACAGAGAGAGAGGGGGAAGCAGGCTCCTGATGAGCAGAGAGCCCGATGTGGAGTTTGATCCCAGGACCCTGAGGTCATGACCTGAGCCAAAGGCAGAGGCTTAACCCACTGAGCCACCCAGGCACCTCTGCTTTTTTTAGTTTTTGAAGAATCTCTCTAAATGAACTCTAACATAGAAGCCCACTAATGAAGACTGAATATGTAACTGTTCTAGAAGCAGAGGAAGGGCCATGGTCCATTCTCTGGGCTGTCTTCTATCTCCTGAAGTGCTCAAGGAAATTATGAGACTCAAAATACTCTGGATAAAGCTACTTTAAGACCACTGATCTAAACTACTTCTCTCCCACTCATTGAAAAGGAGGAGATCTATAGATGAAGGGGATTTTAGAACTTCCTAATTTCACATATGAGAAAAGGGACAGATAGTGAATGAATCAGGGTTCTCTAGAGAAACAGTACCAATAGGAGATAGATAGATAGATAGATAAAAGGAGATTTATTATGGAAGTTGTCTCATCATGATTATGGAGCCAAGAGGCCCTGCATATGCCCTCTGAAAGCTGGAGACCCAGAAAAGCTGATAGTGCAATTCACTTCCAGTCCAAAGTCCTGAGAACCAGTAGCTTCAATAACCCAGGACAGGAGAAGATACATGCCCAGCTCAAAGAGAAAGGACATTTCCCTTCTTCCATTTTACAAATTTTTCCTATTAGGGCTCTCAATAGAGTAGATGACGCCCACCCATGTTGGTGAAGGCAGATCTTTTTCCCTCAGTCTACTGATTCAAATGCTAACCTTTTCCAGAAGCACCACACAAATACTGCCACAAATAATGTTTTCCAGTTATTTGGGCATCCTTTACCTTAGCCAGCCAGGTAGATACAATAAAATTAACCATCAGAGAGATGGGTGAATTAACTAGATCTTTAAGATATTTTCACAGTAAAATATAAAGAATAATCATCAACAAGAAACAAAGTGACACAGTTCAAGTATTTCTAAAAAGGAAAGAAAATAAAATGAAGAAAAAAATATTAACCCAACAGATGGGAAGCTGGAGGAAAAAAACAACCAGATTGGTTGAAAATACAAATTATGATAGAATTAATAATATATGTTAGTAATAGATATCCATATAAACATAAGACTAAATTCTCCAGTGGACAGACCAAACTTATTACACTGGATTAAAAAACAAAGTTTGGTTGAATGATCTGTAGAAATACTGTTCTAATAAAGGGGCATTGAACAGGCAAAGGTAAAGAGATTAATAAAGATAAAACCGGAAGAAAAGTGATGCATTTGTAATAATGAATGAAGTATTTTTTTGTTAAAAGCATAATTTGAGTAAGATGAAGTAATTATTAACTAGCAAAGGAATATCATTTTAATAACAAAATAATTCAAAATTCTCAGGAGTCTAGTAACAAAGTATCAATATACATGAAATAAAAATGGGAAGAATTAAAAGGAGAAATTTAAAAAATAGTCACAGTAAGATATTTTTATAGATCTTTCTCAGAGAGTGATAGATTAAGAAAATCCAAAAAGCTAGAAGTTTCCTGTGATATTGTGATTTATAATAAATACATACTTGTCTTTGTCCTTGTCCTTGACAGGGAGCCCTTGAAACCCTAGGAATTTCCCAAATGAAGTAAACAACAAATGTGTCTATTGTTATGTTAATGAGGTGACGTTTGGATCCTGCCTAAGGGTGGGGCTGATTGTCAGGAGAGCCAACCCTGTGTCTAGAAGGTTGAAACTTTTAGTCCATAATACCCTCCCCAACTCCACCTCTGGTCAAGGGAGAGGGACTGGTGAGTGGAATTCAATCACCAATGGAAGGGTTTGGAGGGCTTTAGGACTGTTGAACACCTGGGGATCTGGAGAGAATAGTGGGCCTGGAGAGGAAATGGAAGCTCTGTGCCCTTCTCCATACCTGGTTCTTCCATCTGGCTGTTCCTGAGTTACATCCTTTCACAATAAACCGATTATCTAGTATGTCAAACGTTTCTTTGAGTTCTGTGAGATGTTCTAGCAAATTAAGTGAACCCAAGGAAGTAGCAGGTTGTGGGAAACTGATTTACAGTCAGTTGGAAGTTTAGGTAACCCAGGTTTGTGCTGGTTGGCATCTGAATGTGGGAAGGGGCAGTCTCGTGGGACTGAGCCCTTTAATCCGTGGGATCTGATGCTCTCTTGGGGTTAGATAGTATCAGGATTAAGTTGAGCTGTAGGACACCCAGTAGATGTCCAGAACATCACTTCTTGGTTGGGGAATCCCTGGCCTTCCACACACATCAAACTTGGCTCCAGGAACCCAAAAGCTCCTGTATGTTTTCTTTTTTTTTTTTTTTTAAGATTTTATTTATTTATTTGACAGAGAGATCACAAGTAGGCAGAGAGGCAGGCAGAGAGAGAGAGGAGGAAGCAGGCTTCCCGCTGAGCAGAGAGCCCGATGTGGGGCTCGATCCCAGGACCCTGGGATCATGACCTGAGCTGAAGGCAGAGGATTAACCCACTGAGCCACCCAGGCGCCCCTCCTGTATGTTTTCTAACGGCTCTTTGTGAGCTCAATTTCCATGGCAATTATTTTCCTTTGGACACAATTTATACAGCCTTGCTTTGGGAGTAGTTTCATAGTTTTCTCTAACACCTGCAAAATTCACAGGCCTCAAACTAGGTTTTAATGTTCTATTTCAACATAGAGTCATGATACTATAACAAGAAGAATTTGATGAACTAAATAGAATAGATCTCAGTCCCTCACACTATAGTGACACATATTCCTGGCTTTGAAGTGATTTGGGCTCTATTTCTACTCATGGTCAGTGGTGGGCTCTTTGCATTGACTGTGATCTAGGAACGTTGCTTGGGGATATTCTGAATTTCAGTCTTTAAACAATAACAGCAAGTTGCTGGATCCCAGACTCATGTTGTTCAATACTATATCTCATTTTTTTTAAGGTTTTATTTATTCATTTGACAGACAGAGATCACAAGTAGGCAGAGAGGCAGGCAGAGAGAGAGAGAGAGGAGGAAGCAGGCTCCCTGCTGAGCAGAGAGCCCAATGCGGGGCTTGATCCCAGGACCCTGAGACCATGACTCGAGCCGAAGGCAGAGGCTTAACCCACTGAGCCACCAGGTGACCCACTATATCTCATTTTGAATCCACAGCTACAGTTTCAAAAACTTCCGCCCCATTATCTCAGCCACTCTGTGGGGCCACAAAACTCGAGGCCGTATTTACTGATACATTTCCTTTCCTGCTTTCAAACCAAAGTATTTGTTTTAAATATGTGTGCATATATATTTATATTTATTCATATTAGTATAAATTCATAAAACTGCATACATTTTCATGTGATTGGAACAGAGGGAAGGATTTCCACATGTGTTTGATTTATCACTTTATCTAAGAACTGGTGACCTGACGTTTTGCATTTACATATCTCCCCTGAGGGAAAACTCAAACTAGAATCCTGTTCACTTATTTTCACTCTTATTATTGCTTCATGACTTTGAAAGATATTGACTAAAATTTTGGCCACCTAAAGGTTGAGAAGGTAATACCATTTCCCAGGTCAAGTGTTCTAGGACCATCAACCTAAAAATGAGATTTTTTATAATTTATTTGCAGTGAATTTATGCAAGTTCCTGATGGTCACAGTTTGGGGCTGGCTTTACGTGTTTAATTCTCCCTCGAGAACTTTTAGATGAACTTGGATCATGTCTATGTTGGCAAAGCAGAGCCATCTAATAAATTCAGTACAAAATGTGATTGTAGAATTGTCTAAATCGACTTTCTAGGCTGTCCAGATGATTGCCCAAGCCTCTGAAATATTGACAGTTTAGATGTGAGTTTATGATAATAGCATATTTTATTGCCTATTTCTGAGAGATTAAAGTACTGACTTTCCTGAAGAGATATGCATCAGATATTATCTCTTTTGATGACCTTAGGGGCTAATTCTGACCAACTTGAATTGATCACAAGTTTCAAAGAATAAAGGAAAAGATTAGGAAGTGGGAATATTTTCTATTATCTCCTGAAATAGGGCAGAAATATTTATAAACCCAATTTTCTCATGTATGATTTTTCAAGGGATTCATAAATTGTAATATCAACCTCTTTTATATGTAAACCATTAGGAAACATACAATATTTATACTGTACTTAAAATAAAAACTATACTTCATCATGGGGGATGTCATTCCCCTTCAACAGTCATTGTTCCTAGCTCCAGCGTTCTTTTCATTATACCAGATTTTAAAAGCTAAGAGAAACAAAGCACTCAAAAAAAAAAAAAAGTGGAGATGATGGGTGTATTCTATTCCTATTTCTAATATTCAGATATGTGTAACAGCCTCTAGACTTGTATAGACACAGCCAACATAGCTTTAACAAGGGAAGAAATATACAAGCCCTTTTTTTCTCTTGGCCTTCATGTAAATCTCCCCCTACACTTCAGGTTTCTGGGTAACCAATTAGCATTATCACCCATGCCAGTCTTTTCCCGCCAAAATTTAATACTACAAGTTCCTGCAAAAGGATGTCCAGTCTGTCTCCCCTGATACGCGCTAAAGGTAATTTTTAAGTGCTCTGAGGTTTTGATTTTTAAAAGACATTTGCCAAAACAAAATCTGTTTTGATCTTCAATCAAGCAATGGAGGAGCCAGCCTCCACCTACGGTTCCTTCACCTCCAGGTGGATGCCAGCCCTTTCCAGAACTCCCCGTGAAGGCTCCTGGGGAGAACCTGCCTCGGCCTGCTCCTGTACTATGGGTACCTACCAGCCTGCGGGATGCCAGGAACAAAGACGGCAATCGTCCTTCCAGCCCTTCTCCAAAAGAGACAGCACCAAAGTACTTCGGGCTGCTTAGTTTATTTCTAGCTCGACAATTTTCAGAAGTTGCCTCTCTTTGAAAGACCTTATAACACATATTTGAACATAAGAATTCTTTTTTTTTTTTTTTTTAAGATTTTACTTATTTATTTGACAGAGATCACAAGTAGGCAGAGAGGCAAGCAGAGAGAGAGAGAGAGGAGGAAGCAGGCTCTCCACGGAGCAGAGAGCCCGATGCGGGGCTTGATCCCAGGATCCTGGGATCATGACCTGAGCCGAAGGCAGAAGCTTTAACCCACTGAGCCACCCAGGCGTCCCTGAACATAAGAATTCCTAAGGCCGTTCCTTCTTGGAGCGATTTCTAATATGTAAGTGTAGCTGAACTCAGGGAAGGTGAAGGAAAGGATGTAAATGAACTTGCATTTCTTTCATTTCCAAACATTTCAAGAAATTGATTCTGCCCATTTCAACTATGTTAGTGGTTGTTCTTGTTTTCTAAAAAGCTGATGTAAGTATTCCTCCCGGAAGATTTTCCCTCTATTTACTTTACTCCAGGAAACATATCTTTCTGTTTTGGCTAATTTCTTATGGTGCATCCAAAAATTGTGGTATAATTTCTTGCAGAGTTCAAAACGATTTCTGTCTTTGCCCTGTAGAGCTCCCTTAAGTCTTGCGGTCTTTAGAATCAGGCACCTGATTTGTCCCTATCTTTATCATGTTTACCACTTTGTTGGTCTGTTTTCTATCCACTATTCTTTTCTCTGGAGAGGCCGGCACCAAACTGGTTTGATTTGGGAATATTATCATTTGTTAATAATGTGTTTAAGTTTTTCTCACATGATTTAAGAAGGTAATTATAACATATCATCTCAGGGTAATAAAAATGTACAATACACATTAAGTGAAGTTTTATTCTAGCCTTTAGCAGCCTTGAATTCCTTCCAGGTTTTTTAGGGGAAATTTTCACCCCGAGGGGCAGGGGAACTTGGCATAGAACATCCATTAAGTATAACGAGAGTCTGGTTCCCAGTAAACAGCAATGAGAACTTGCCTTCAAAAACTCCCTTTGATTTCACTTCAACAGATAGAAAAAAAAAATTATGCTTTGTGTTTTTTGTCCTCAGTTTATGATTGGACAAGAAATAGAATCCATGTTTTATAAAGTAGCTGCTAGGTCTTTTGCCCTGTACTTTGTGTTCCAATTTACTAAAACTCATTGTTTTTCATAGATACGTCATGAATTGAACAAAACTGTGATAAACATTCTCTTTTAGCAACTCATGCGTGATTTTCCTGGGTCTTCAGTGCCTCCCACCCCCTGACTAGATGGTGTGACTTTCCCATGGAGAGGCTAATGGGGTGCAGGGATGGAGGTGGAGGAGAATGGCAAGGGGGCTCCTGGTCTCCCACCGAAGCACAAGAGAAGTTCACTTTGGAAGGTACATTGTTCCGTCAGCCTCATTCTTAGCATTTTTGCAACAAACCTAAGTGCCTGTGAAATTATACTTCTAACAGACTTTCATCTAATTTTATAAAAATTCATGTTAAAGTGGCTGATAGAGTAGTAATGAAATCCAGGAAAGACTTCATCCTAAGGAAGAAGGGCAGGTTTGGCCCCCCCATCCCCAACTTGGTACTCTAAAGCCAAGCCCAGAAATACCCTCCATCAATACCTGAGATTATGTTCCTACAGTTTTAATTTTTTGCGGCTTGAGCTGTTAAATGGACCTAAGTGATCCCAGGATTAGGAGTGATAAGAGGATTCAGAGTATGATATAACGGAGGTAATGGAACTTTGAATATGATCAACATTTTTTTTTTTAAATTACAAAGCATAATGGTCTTCCTTTGACTGGCATGATTTGGGAGTTTGCCAAAATTATTTCTACCTATGTCTGGGAATGTAAAAACTAGAAAGTAAAAGGAACCAAACAGTCTTTATCTTTTCCTTCTCTTCATATCCTTTCCAACAGACTTTTTTTTTTTTTTTTTTAAGGAATACCTAAATAGTCAGTTGAGGGCTCAGGAGAAGGAAAGCAAATAGTAACTTTTAAAGTTTTTAAAATAATAATAATAATAATAATAATAAATATATAAATAAAATTTAAAAAAGAAGCAAAGGGACACAAGACATGTTTTGCAGGTGATGGATATGTCTACTTTCTGTGTGTTAATGGCCTTTCAGAGAATCACAGATGCATGCATATGTCCAAACTCATCAAAATGTATACGTTAAACATTTACAACTTTTCATATATTAAATATATGCCTTAATAAAGTTGAAAGAAAAATTTATATCTCTATGGGGAAATTTAAAGGGTGTTGAAAAGGTTTCATATTGAAAATATTCCCCCATGGGGCACCTGGGTGGCTCAGTAGGTTAAGCCTCTGCCTTCAGCTCAGGTCATGACCCCAGGGTTTTGGGATTCAGCCCCAGGGTTAGAGTCCCTGCTCAGTGGGGAGTCTGCTTCTCCCTCTGCCTCTGCCCCTCCCCACTGCTTGTGTTCTCTCGTACTCTCTTTCTCAAATAAATAAATAAAATCTAAAAAAAAAAAAAAAAAAAAAGAAACCCAGCAAGGAAAAATATTCCATCTATCTTGACGCCTGAAATTATACCTTAAAATATCCTTCCTCTGACTCAAATAAATTGTTTTAAGTTAAAATATATATACACCTGCTACAGGGAAAAAAAAAATCTTACGTGTAATGGCAAAATTACTGTAAGGTAATTTATCCATCCCTCCTGCATCTTGATAACATGCTTTTAAAATTCCCTAAAACATGAGATCTAAAGTTGTTTGTACCGAAATGAGAGAATGGCAAATTTGAAGCCCAGAGTTATGGTTCTGCCCTGGAGCTTGGGAAGGGCTTTTTGTCAGCCAGAGACCTTGGAATCTATTACTTAAGAAAGCAATAAAGGGAGGGGCATAACTAAAGAATGGTGCATGAGCGATTAGAATTCTGATGGCAAAATTGGTTTCATCTGCAATTTGCATTAGAGTTGGTCTTGGGCCTGTTTCAGACTCAGATAGAAGAATGCGCTTTCTGCTACACTACATTAGGTGTTATCTACTTTGATTTTAACAAAAAAACGCAGTGGTATTAATATAATTATCCTCATTTTAGGGCTCAGAGACTAACTGGGGGTTGTCTACTGTTGGGCACCCTGATATTGTTAACCTGCTTTTCTGGGCCTCCACTTGATTATGAGATATTGGAGGTCCCTTACTTTTTAATTTATCTTGGGGCCTACTGTTTCAAGATAGCTAAAGGAATGGCAAACTAATCGGATGCACTGAGTTAAGGTTCACGTGCTTGAATTTCATCTGGTTCAATGTCTCTGAAAAGTAAAATTTGAGTTTTCAAAGTTGTTTCCTTCAATATTTTATTCTGGATTATGTGAAAAATATAATAGCCAAGTGGAAGTGAATTAGGGGAGAGCAGGGCCTATACCAGTATATCAGAGTGGGCCAGTTCTCTGCAGAACTAAACATTCTTCCTTGGTGGTGAATCCTCAGTTTTGGCTTGGCAAAAGACCATGCTTCTCAGTCTCCTTTGCAACAAGATGACGCCATGCGCTTATGGGATATAAGCAGAAGTGTGCAAGACACCAAGCATGTCTCTGCCAAAGGTTCGGGTGTGAGGTCATGTGTTTGAAGAACACCCCTTACTCTCCCCTATTCCTGGGAACAAAGGGATCTGGAGTAGGAAATTCAGACCTTTGAGCAACCATCCTTTTGGGTTTTTCTGTGATGCATCAATGAACCTAATTCTAATTGGAGAGGAAAACTAGAAGCTCTTTTGTCACCCACATCACCCTTGAAGAACAAACTGGATGGAGTGATTGGATGTGTTCACCGGTCTGGTGACCAGGCAGCCGTTATCAGCCCAGGGTTGGCCTCTGACCCCGAAGTTGCCTTCTTTATCAGCCTCTGAGGTGGTGCCTGGTGTGAGAGCTCTGATGGGAGGGCAGTACTTCCAGATAGAACAACAATTGTGTTTTTGAAGCAGGCAGAGAGAGGAGGTATGGGGAAGAATGGAGCCATCCAACCAAACTGCTAAAATGATTGTTATATCCTGACCAGTTTTCCAGACCTTCTTGAGGCCTGGCTCTGCAAAATTGCCCTGTGTGTTTCGTGCACTTGCCTGCATGCTCCAAGGACTTCTGGCCACCTGATCTGAAGGACAGCCTCCGACTCACGGTGATCTACATATGTGTGTCTCTGCTGTAAATATACAGAACCCGTCGAAAATAGCGGTGTCCTGGAGTCCTTGAAAATATTCCCTGAAGGTATCTATCAAATCTATCTATAATGCTGCCTGTGGCAGAGCATAAAAAAAAATTCTGTCTTGTAGAGTAGAGCACAGAAAGAACATCAACATTTGCACATCTACTCTTGTCTTTGATCTGAGAAAAAAAGTATGTCTATTTTGGCTTAAGTGACTTTAAATACACACACACACATACACATATATAAAAATATATACTTTTCATCTCTTTATATATAGATAATAAATTACCTAAAGATAAATAATAAATCAATACAAATAATACGTAAATTTTGTCTCCTTCTAGTTTCAGAGACCGAGACTCAACATATGAATTCCCCACAGACTAATGAGCCCATGGCAAAGCCCTGTGGCAGGGCGTGGAAGTAGACTGTGTAAGGCAGAGTGGCAGAAATACTGCAAACTCCTGCAGGTCTGTAAATGGACTCAGTCTCACTTATTGCCCCTGTCACCTAAAACTAGTTAGCCAACTGCAAAACATTCAAAAAGTGGGAAATGTATCTATGCACTCAACAGGGTCATGGTAAGGGACATAGGGGATGGTTATGAAAGTGCCCCATAAAAGGTAAATTTGAACACAAGCAGACCAGGGAATGACCAAGTACTCATTGGCTGTGCGTCACAAGAGTTCAGAGAATCGTTAAATCTAGTTCAATTCACTGACATTACAGACATAGATATGGCGGCACCAAGAGACAAGTGTCCTGCCCAGAGACATGGCTATGTAGAGATAAAGATGCTCTGTTCCATATTTCAGCCGTATCATGCTCCATGTTCATAACACGTGAGCTGCATTACCAAAAGTCCCACAACTAGAAAAGGCAGTACTGACATTCCAGCTCAGGATGATTTGAATCCAACTAAGGTTGATTTGCTCCCTGCTGCTCTAAGGTACCTGTTATTAAGGGCATTCAATGGGTAGGCAGAGCTCTGGGGGGTGGTCAGAGGTTGGAAGGGCTTCTAGGCAGAGGAAATGACTTCACTGAAAGCACAGATTAGAGTACACGCACGTGTTCAATTGTTTCATAAAATGTGCGAGAAGGGATTGTCATAAGAGAAAAGCAAAGAGACCAAAGAGAAAAGCAGCATCAAATTTTATGCTTAAGGGCTTGGGAGGCCTTGGAAAGATTTAAAGCTGGGAGCTGCACCATACATTAGGTCCCTTCCTTGGAGACACTAAGGAGGATGGTTTTGAGGGTGACCAGGATGAAGGCTGAGGGTTACCAGTGAGGAGTTTGCCATTGTCTTCCAGGTCAGTGCTTATAAGGACCTGAGCTACATCACTATCTGAACAAAGAACATGAGACAGATCAGGAAACTTCTTAGACAGTTCACACTGACGTAACATGTGACTAATCTGGTGTCGGTGGCAAGGGAAAAGGATGCCAAGATTTTCACATTTTAGATGGGAAGGGGTTTACTAAGGTATGATAAAATGGAATATAGGAGGCAGAAAAGACTTAGGGAGAAAGAGACTTAGGGAGAAAGAGACTTAGGGAGGCTTTGGAAATGTGGTCTGTGAGATTCCAGGGACACCTAAGTGAGGTTGGATATTCACTTGGATTCCCAAGTGAGCTTGCCCACTTGGCAGATGAGTGTAAGGCCAAGGAAGAAGTCTAGGATGGAAAGAAAAATTGGGAAATCACCAACACATCCATGGGCATTTGAGACCAGGAGAGTGGATGAGACTGCCCTTTGAGAGTAGTGAAGTGTGTACCTGTTTGACTTGTCCTTCTTCAGAGAAGTGGGGCAGAGCTTGCCAGAAGGGACCCAGCTCCAGAATAGTCTTCCCATTCTCTGTTTCACTTACCAAAGAAGCAAGATACTCACTGGATACTTATTTAAAAGGTCAATTTAGGGACTTACCCTCAGGTTTAATCAATCAGAGTCTCTGAGTGTCTGGTCCAGGTCTCCAATCTTTAAACCAACATTTCAGGTGTGAACCAGTGGTCTACCAGTTGTATCCTAAGGTTTTCTTTGTTAAAGAAACACTTTAGCTGGCTCTTGGTACAGAACTTCCAACTGTGGGTAAGGGAGGACATTCCCCAAAAGTCCTAGACACTGAGGGATCCTTTTCCGGGATTTAGGAAGCTCCAAGGACTTGACACAAAGCCCTGGAGTCTCAGCTGCTCGTTGTTTCCCACCCACTGCCAAGAGCTACGACCTTCATCCTGAGCTCATTCTCAACTACAGGTTTTCCCTCTGGTCCGTAGGAAATGGAAGTGTTCATTTATGAGAGAGCGTGGTGTTAGAGTGTGGAGTGTAGCCACATCAGTAAAAAGGAAAAAGAGGCAGGAGGACGCCATGTTAGTGCTGTGGGGTCAGATTGCCTTGCTCTGAGCCTTACTTGCCTTATCTGTGAATGGGGAGAAAAGATACCGTCTCGTTGTTTTGTTGCAAGGACTATCTTATGTCTAAGGTGTATAGTCTATGGGAAGCTCTTAATAAAAAGATGAGCTATTATTAATATGTGTACTAAGAAACTAAGTGGGGCCAGAGGCTCACAGACTCCCAGATGGGTAGTTGACTCAGATAGTGCCATAGGCTCTGAGATCTTGTCAGTCCCTCAGACTCCCAGTGGAGGGTATGATCTGGGCAACCACGATTACATTATTTTTCTTCCTTACACTTATTTTCCTAGAAGATATTTCTCAAGGAAGATGAGAGCCTTTGTAATGTTCAACCTTTAAAAATCAATTATTCCTGAGTTATTTTTGCATTTGTGAAAAGCACCAAATTAATTTCTACTGAATTTTCTTTTCTATGATCAATGAGGTCAGCCGGTAGAGAATATGATATTCTAACAACACTGTGTCTTGCCCCTCAGAGTTCTAATTGCCTTAATTCTCTATAATTCTATTCTGAAAACTAGCATCTTTTCATACAGTCTTAAAAATCTCAGCTTCTTAATATATGCATGAATGCCAATATGCTAATATGCAATTCATGTCGCTGGGTTTACATGTTATAATTCTGCACAGAGAAAAGCCTTAAAACCCAGAAGCCTGGTCCCAAATGTTCTGCATTCCCACAACACAGAAAGAGACAAAACCTCAGAACAGAGGTGGGATCATGATATCCCTTTCTCATTCATTATATACAATATCTGTGCTCCAGTCTTTAGGTTTCCCTGGACACCTTAGGAAAACGTGGGGAGATAGATTTGAACCAGCGTCTAGAAGTAAATGATGCCACATTCCATTACCTGAGTAACTATCTCCCCAACAGCCCCCCCCTTTTTTTGTCTCTCTCTCTCTCCTTTTTTTTTTTCCCAAAAGAGTACATCTTTGGAAATTGAGAATATTCAGCGAACAGAACTCATAAATCAAATCATTATCATTAATAATCAAAGTGAGACGTTGTAAGAAATAGCAAATTAATCACAACTGGCAGGTGAAGCTACTTCCTGAGTGTGCTTTCTGCATACTAAAGCCGACAGAATTTTCCCCAGTGGGCTTTTATTTTTTTTTTTATTTTTATTTTCTTAGTGAACACAGAACTTTTTTGTTGACTGAGAACTATATGTGAACCCAAGTTTTCATACGAATCATGTGACTGATTCCATGTAATGACGATTTATTTTCAGAGCCCCTTTTGATCCATAATAAGTTATGTTATGATCCAAAGCACTTCATTAATACCGACGTTGTCTATTTAAAATCAAAAGCATTTTTCTAGAGGTGAAAAAGTACCGATTGATGATACCACAGATCTGGATTTAGACTGACTTACTTTCCATATTTTGGGTCTTAATTATTTGACAGTCTGTAATCTCAGTTTAAATGCCTTTTTGGTGGCAATGGAAGAAAAATCGAAGTATAGTATTTTCTACTGTCATAACCGTTTCATGATCGTGGATAAGAGCGATGCCTTGAATTTTGACAACACCTTATTTCTCCAAGGAATAAGCAAATCTCATCTACCATCATGTTTGCCTTTCCAGCGTTTCTGTGAAGTAAGAACTACTTTCTTTAATAGGGAGAAAGTGAGTCAGGAACGGTTAAAGATCTGCCCATGCCTCATAGTAATTCTGGGTTTGAATTTAAATTAGAACTCATATTCCTGACCCAGCCCTAGACAGTGCTGTCAGAATTTCCAGTTTTGATTGACATTTGGAAATCTGTGGAAATTTAAAAAAAGAGTAGAAAATACATGCTAATTTCTGGCTTATATTTTGACTTGTATATTTAATTAAAACTCCCTGAGTGAGAAAAATGCATTAGAGATTTCAGAAG
Source organism: Lontra canadensis (assembly GCF_010015895.1). Classification (NCBI taxonomy): domain Eukaryota; kingdom Metazoa; phylum Chordata; class Mammalia; order Carnivora; family Mustelidae; genus Lontra; species Lontra canadensis. The sequence continues at coordinate 3,170,715 of NW_022631070.1, read as the reverse complement.
TATAGACACAGGCTCTGCTCCACACCTAGAGAGAAAGACAAACAAAGTATGTGGGGATTACAAGGAAATAGAAAGGGAAAGCAGAGTGTACTTGAGGATTGAGAAACATAATATTTCAGCAAAGCCCGTCTATGCTTTCACTAGGCACAACTTAGCTAAGAAATGAAGGGGAAACACTGAAACTCATTTTCTTTTACCCAGAATCATTTTTCCCTTCCATGACTGTTACCAATTACCTTAGCTCAATTCAATAATCCTCATCAGTACTCTACGAGTTGAACTGGAAAGCAACACGAAGCGTCTAAATGTTGAGGTTTTGTCGAAGTAGGATTCTCAAAATCTTTTCAGCAGATTCCTGAATTATTCAAGAGTCAGTGTCTCTTTCTTTCGTATTACTTATATATGGGTATTTCCTTCTGTATGAAAGCATCTCTATTTGGCCAAAAAGCAAACTTAAAATGATTCTCTGATGTATATTATGTTGGAGACAGACTAGGAAAGTGGTTTAAAAATAGACAAATGCATTTTCTTTCTTAAACATTACACATGTTGGTTACTCTTTCCTGGCAATTTCTGGATCTTTTTTTTTTTTTTTCAGTTTCTGTTTGTGGCATTATTTGTCACTCTCCTCGCATTTCTTTCTCTACTAACCGTCTACAGGGAGATGTTGATGGGATGAGGTTAATTTCTGGACCTGATGAGCCCTTCACTGGGGACCCCATGCTACCTATGAGCATCCTGACATACTTAAAGCCCCACAGGCACTCCAAAGAGCTGAAATCCCAACTCAGTGATGTAGAGAATAGGTTTCTCAGGTAATGAGATGATTTTCTATTTGAATAGATTATTATGTTAGTTACCTGTGAACAAAAGATTTGCTCCTTTTAGGAGGGAATGTGTAACTATATTAATTCAATACTGAACTTCAAGGAAAAAAAAGCAGAGTAGGAATTATGGGATAAATTTGACCTTGTTGTCTGTTTTGCAATATCTGAGACAACTTTTTAGAAAGTAGAACGTCTCTCTTATTTATTGGCTGCAGAATATGCTAGAAACAAGAGAAAAATACACAGTGTTCCATAACGTCTCCCCTTGGATCTTCCAAAGCATGTAATTTATACTCCCTTGAACTTGGAGCGCTGCTTTATGTGGTCTGAAACCCAAGGAAAACCATTTCCTGATAGTCGATAAAGGGGTCAATCAGTTATAACTTCCAAGGAGGACACAGGCGGGTTTCTTGACTGTTAGTATGTTTATTCTTATCATCCCTGACTTGTGAATAAGGAAACTGGTTGTGAAAAAAATCCCTAAATAAGATGGCAAATCACAGGCGAGCAAGAAGTAAAACATTCTCTGACATGAGTGAGTGGCTAACACGAATCTTCCTTCCTCCTTCTCCTCTCTCATCTCTGACTCCTTTTCTTCCCTCCCCTCTCCATGCACGTCCTTGAGTTCTGTTTTCCATAACTCCCACAATGCTTCAGCAGAAAGTTAGACTTTGTGGCTTATTACTTGCGATTCAGCGGCATGGATGTAAAAAGTGCCTGAGCAATAATGCACGATAGGTTATTCAATAACACAAGGAATGTAAAGCGATTTCATATCTCCTTGAATCAGGAACATTAATTAATCATAGGATGGAATGCAACGTTCTATTTACCAGTGCAAGAGGCTGCCAAGATCTTTCTGACTTTAATAATTGCACATGCTGTTGTGGGAGGAAAAAATTAATTTAGTTATTAAATTGGAGGGTGCTTTTTTTTCTATCATGGAGAAGCTGGAGAGTAGCCAGGCCATAACGTTAATGTTATGAGGGTTGGGATCTGGGTTATTTTAACTAAAAACTTTCTCCATCTTTATTTAAAGAAAAGGATAAAAAGTAGTGTTGGAATGGTATATAAAACTTGTTTCTCATGAATGCTGGTAACACAGTAATCAAAGTTTGTATTTTTTTTCCCTCTCAGTCACAGATGGATTGCAATGGAATGGTGCAGGGAAGGATGACAGTCTCTTGAGGTGTGGATTTCAGCTTGAGGAAATGCCTCCTGCCCTATCAGCTGCAGTCCTTTGATGGAACAACGCTTGTCTTCCCAGAAGTGTGATGTTGCTAGTGGCACAGATCTTCCAGAAGAGGCAGTATGACAGAGGAGAAAGGGGGTTGAGGAACTTGCCATTGGACTTTCTTGCCTCCTCGTTTTTATACATTTTTCCCTTCAGTAGAAATATTTTTCAGTTCCTTTTCCTTTTCGACCCTCAGTTTCCCAGTGCCCTCTTTCACAGATTATCTCAAATGACTCCCCTTCCAAGAGATTTTTTTACTGGTTGGCTAAACCAGAAGAGATCTTGCTTTTATTTTCTCCCTCATCCTTCTCCTTCCTCTTCCTCTCCTTTTCCTCCCATTCATTGAACTTAGTTTAATGTATGGCCCTACAAGTATAGTCCGCATTTATGTGTGTACCTCTTTTTATTTCCTGCTAAACTAATGAGGGGTGGGGATAGATCTTCATGGGTCTTTGCAATACTAAGCATAAGGTACGGTCATTTTGATGCATTGGTTTTGAACCTTTACTGGTGGCCTTCAACTGGAAAGAAAACAGCATCAGCGCAGACATGGAGCTCCTAGTCCCAGCAGCTTATTAGCTATATGTATCCTTTGTCAATCACTTAATGGTCTTACTCCTCGTGCTTTCATTGTAAAGAGCACTGTTCTGTAAGATCTTTATGTTACTAATGTTGTCTGATTTAATATTGCATGCCAATTTTTATTTGGCCCATTCAAACTACAGTGTTTTCCCCAAGACACTGGCAAGTTTTAAGAGAAATAATTTAATAGAAATGGAAGACAAGAGCTAGAATCTGGGGTGAAGGGACTATGTATTTTTGGTATATGATTTGTTACATACACCTTGAATTTATATTTAGAGTTGAACATAATTTTTCTAGGTTTTCTTTGTATATAATAATTTGTTAACTAACAAGATTTGAGCATGACTTGTAAAGAATATATAATATGCATGTTTAATTAATAGATATGCAATAAGTTGCATTTGTTAAAAAAAAAATTATGTATGGAATCTAACTGGCTCCTCCTAAGAAAATATGATGTTCAGAGCTTCGTTGTGAATGATTTTCCAAAGTTGACACAACTTTAAACATTACTTGAGATTCTAACATTTAGTCTGTTACCTGTTAAATGATGTTGCCCCAAATTTCCTTCCTATTCCTCAATTCTACTTGAATGTCCATCTTTACCTCGTGCTGAACTTAGAAGGAATTAAAAGAACATAAGCATTTACCTGAAGCCCAAATCCCCTTCTCTTGACACAAGTTTCTAGACTTGCTTCTAGGGTAGAGATGAAGACAAAAGAGATTCAATGATGCTTTCTGAGGGGGGAGTCCTAAGTGTCAGCAATATCAAACATCTAATACATGAACGGATTTTAAAAATCCAGATCTTGGGGCCAGTGATTAAAGGGAGCACTTCAAAATAAGTTTATTGGGGTTACCTATGTGAGACCAGAATCACTGCTTTGGCTTGGGGGATACTGTTACATTCATTAAAAACTGACTACCCTGATCGTGATATTTTGACAGACTGGTACATCGCAGGAACAGACTAGGCAGCCAAGAATCAGACTCACCTATTTAGGAACAACTAATGTCTGATGATCGTGTAAAATCAATTCAGTGAAAGGACAGTCAATAAACGGTACTGCAAAAATTGAATATTCATGTGCCCAAAATGTGAACTTTCATCCACACCTTGAACCATATGCAATATATTGACTATAATTGTATAAATCCCCCCCCCAAAAAAAAAGGGAAGAAAAAAGAAACTCATTCTATCAGCCCTTCACTGACGGACTATTTTAAGAGTAGAACTGGGGAAATGATCAAGCTGACAGTCATGGTACTACCAACCTGTAACAAAATAAGGAGGCAGGGCTTTGGCTGAAGGGAACTGAGAATGTGGAGGTGAAGAAAAGTGTGGTAGCAGAGACTGGACAGCCCTGATGGGGCAGTTTTGCAAAGGTGCTCACAACCGGGGCTGGTGAGCTGTTGGCATTTCTTGCTATTGGCCAAGATCCATGATGACATGCTCAGGAAGGAATAGGAGTCAACATTAGCAAGTCTCTATTAACTGATATAACCAGCATCAGAAATACATCATAAAACAAAGACTTCTGTAATACAGTAGAGACAAATATTTTACCAGATAAAATTTGCTTAAGTTAAGACACTGGGAATTAGATGGGTATAGTTCTGCTACCCTACAATTGGTAATTCATTGACCCCTTATGTCTGGAATACAGAGCAGCATAGTAAATCGAGTTAAAAATGGTCACCAAGTAGCCACATCCAATTCACAAAGTCTGGGAATTAGAATTCCTTTACTACTTAAAAGAAAGCCCTCAGGTTTCAGAACGTATTTATACACACTTTACACATAATTCTAGCAAATGTGACCAACTAATTGCATCTTGGAGCGAAGAAATTAAAGAGAGGGAATATGTGTCCAAGAGTAGTTACACTGACAGTGGCTAGTGATAGCTGCCATTTTAGTTCAAGGGAAGAAAAATAGTTAAAAAAAAAAATAATTACTGGGCCTTTTATTGAGAATGGTAAACTCCACTTAGAATTCCTCTGATAATATCCAGCAATGTATAATGTATTTCAAGATGTTTTAATCCCACTGACTTTCTTAAATATTGTTTACAAGGGGTAAATTATTCTTTGGAAAGCCTTCAGTTGAAAGATTATTCTCTAAGAATTCTAAACAGCAATTACCTTATACTATTTACTTTCTCATGCAACCATTGTTTGACAGTGCAGAAAAATGTTAACCAAAATACTTAGAAATATACAGGTTACTAATTTCAACCACAGGGGAGAATTTTTGTTTGTTTGGCTGGGTTTTTGTTTTTGTTTTTGTTTTTGTTTTTGCAAATGACTGTTGAGCTGAATCACTTTTGATTTCTATTTAATTCCTTAGAGTCATTTTTAGTATTTTTAAAGGGTACTAAATTTAAATATTTTGAGGACTGGACATCTTACTCTAAATTCAATATCATATGTGACAACTTTTTATCAACTTCTTAATCAATAAAACCCATTGTAAGCATCTTTATGTACAAAGTATTATGTGATAGGGGTAATTCAAGTTGATTTATTGCTCTGTGCATAGACCCAGAGCTTCACATTCTAATTTGAAAGACAGGACACAGCCATGAAAAGATAACCAAGGAAAAAATGGGTGGTTCATGAATGGAGTACACAACATATGCTGGGGAAACAAGAAAGAAATCATTACATTCAGAGATGCAGAACTCAAAAACCATCAAACCCATCCATTTCTATCCACACTGTCACCTCTTTTCCTGTTTACCCATTTCAAATTTATACACAGAGTAAGGGGAAAAGCACCTAAATGGAAATCAAAAGAACTTTTTTTTTTCTTATTCCATATGATTTCGGACAAGCTATTTAACAGACACATAGTTCAGTTCTGCAAATCAAGAGGGTTAAGCCAGATGCCTGTTTCATACCGAAGATATACGTTGACTTTTACTAAAATTAATAGTTTATTGACATGAACACCTCTTTATTCATATAAACCAAATCAGAATTGAAAGCTATTTGGGGAGCCTGTAAAAGCCACTTACATGCATGAATCTTTAGTCATGTTTTCCTCACTATGGATATTAAAGACAGGAGTTCTGCATGGTTACAAGGTCCCTTCCAGGTCAAGAGCCTGTGAGTCTATGGAAATCATTAACTTTATGATCACGCACAAGATTTTTGTTCAGATGTATGGCATGGAAAAATATATTCTCAAAATGCTGCTTAAAAAGTTTGCTGCTTCCATTGCTGGTAATAAACTTCTGCTTGCTTTTTTTTTTTTTTTTTTTTTTTTAGTTTGAAATGAAACACCAAAATACTGACAAATTTCTTGAAAGAAATTTGGCACAGAATACATTTAGGGACAACATACCAAGTACACCTAAAACCAAAATTCCATATCTTAAAAAATTTTCCCTTCCCTTCCCTTCCCTTCCTTTCCTTTTCTTCCCCTCCCCTCCCCTTCCCTCCCCTCCCCCTCCCTTCTATACCTTTCTCTCTCCACTTTCACTGTTTCTACAGTCAATCAGTATCTCCTGAATTACATTAAAAGGATCTAGGTGCCAACAGAGAGAGTATAATGAAACACCAACCCAAATTTGTAACCACAGTCTAAGATTAAAAAAAAAAAAAAATAGTGACTACTGTCAAAAAAGATACAATCATACTCTGCTTTATGCAAAGAGCCACAAAATGAAGCATAAAAGTTTTGTAAATCAAATTCCATTTCAAATTTACTAGTCTTCTGGAAAAGTATATAAATCCTATTGAAAGCAGTGTTTAAAAACCACTTAAAATTAAGTAAAAAGTGCTTTTTTATTATTTAGGAAATTATGGATTTAAAAACATTAGATTTAAGAATTTTTAAAAAGCCAGAACTAGTTATTAATCACATGCATCAAACTCCAAAGTATCTGGAATATGCGGTTTTGATCAACAGGCCTAAAAGAAAAGGAGCAAAGCTAAAAAATAGTCCCAAATTACACAATTTATCACGTGACTGTAGAGTTGCCCCTAAATGCACTTTGTACCCTAATAATAAATTCATATGACAAAGCAACATTTGAATGGTGTGAGAGACAAAGAGGAAGATGATTGGCACAAGGAACATTTTATAATTAACCAGGGTGTTGGTATAGATCTCTGATCTTAATTAAGGAAAGAGACAATGGATTCAAAATAAAATTATTAAAAATTTTATGTCATCATCCTTAAAAATCAAACCCCAAAGACACCATCAGAAAGGACTCTTTTTGTGTTTGCTTGCTTTTTTAAGTAGGCTCCTGTGGGGCTTGAACTCACAACACTGAGATCAAGACCTGAGCTGACATCAAGAGTTCAATGCTGAAAGGACTGAGCCACCCAGGTGCCCCCAGAAAGGAATCTTATACTGATGCATACTGGCTTAGGAAACAGGCCATGATATTGTGCAATTAAACATCTAGCTTTCCTTCCACTGAACTCCAAATACCTGGGAGACTTTCTGATTGACTTGCTTCACCTGTAAAATGCAACAACTGGGCAGGACTGTTGGAGGTATTCATGCTGTGAGACATGAGCTGTAGGGTCTTCCTTGAGGTCTCCTTATCACCTACCTCGAAACTTCCATAAGGTACAAAGTCATCAGGTCTTAACACTAACTCTAATCTCAGGGATAATGATGGAGGGACAGACGCCCATATTGCTACCATGCATCCATTTTACTTTTCCCATCAACAACTGGATTAAAGAAAAATTACAATATATTTTGTCTCTTACCTTCTTACTTGCCTTCTATTTTCTTTTTTTTTTAATTTCTCCTTGAGAATTGGAGTCTGAAAGGAATATTCAAATTTTAATGTTGCAGACAGAAACCTGTGGTTTAATGGTGAATTGTTTTGTTGGCAATAATTTCTTGATTAGGAATAACATTCTCTGAGTTCTAAAATCTTGTATGTCAATATGATATACTGACAAACAACCACTAGGTTTAGAAACTTGGAAATGTGTGCAAAATAACCTAGTAATAAAACAGTTCGATGGTGGACAGAAAAATCTGAGTTCTAGCCTTGTTTCTGCCATTAACATTCTCCAAGATGCTGAGCAAGTCTCACGTGATTCTGCCTATATTTTCCTCAACACAAAATCCTGGTTGGTCTGTTAATTGAAGTGTCTTTAAAGGATCTCTGGTTTGAAAGGTCTAGGAGTATATAAAAAGCATCACAGGAAGGAACTTCTTCAGTCAACAAAACCGAAAAGTATTTGGGGAGCAAGGACTTGTTCAAATTACTTCTATGAATTCTAAATTTCTCTTTTTATGTATAAATACAAAGCCAGTAAGTGGGATTATCCTCCTGACATTTATGCCACTTTTAGGAATGCATAGGAAAGGTATCCTTTTTGAAATTTCAGTATTATTCAATTACATTGACATTAATATTAATCGTGCTACCTCCATATAATTCATTATGTTAGTACATTCTTAAAACATTGCCAAAATAGATCGACAGAACAGCTGAGCCAAATAAACTGATGATTTCTACTAGGAAATAGTCATTTAATAAGTATCCATAGCTTTGTTCTCATCTAGTCACTGGGTATGATTTTTTTTCCCAGAGCTGCTTCTCTCTCACGTGCACTGAAGTTAAGAAACGCTATCAATTGCCTTTGACTCCAAAGTGTCGGATATGGTCACCTCTGCAGTAATTTGGGGCCCCTGAGCAGTTCCTGGAGGACTCGCTAGATTGGTTTTATGTGTTCATGTCATTTCAGTAAGACCAACACTAAGACTGACAAAGAGATCGACATTTCAGCAAGACTGACACCTCTAAGAAGTCAAACAAGTACTCTAGCAGAGAACAACTCTCTCCTTGTAGTTAGGTATTTTGACTGGTCTCCTGTCACAAATTTTGTATGGTATTTGTTCTCAATGTCTTAATGTGTCTCTATTTTCATATTTTTCTAGTTATTGTTTTAATGAGTATTGGAAAATTAAATTAAAAGTTTCAAAGTCTTCCCCCCCCCGGCTTTATTGAGGTATAATTGGTCTATAAAAACTGCACATAACTAATGTATAATATTTGGTGAGTTTGGACATAGGCATACACTCAATGTTACCATTACCGTAATCCAGGTAATAAACATCCTGCAGTCTTAAGGAAGGGAAGGAGAATATGGGCCAGCCGGAGAGAGACACTCAGGATGAACCCATTCTTTGGGGAAGGGTGCTGGTTGCCATGTTCCTGGCAGGAGAGACATGTGGATTTTATCATCCTGAGAGGGCACTGCCACAAAGGAGGAAGTTGACTGCAGAGTACTTGATCCCCAGTGGGAGGTCCCCTGAACATAAACTTGACCACGTGTTCTTAGAAAACTAAAATCATCATCTGATACCTTACTATTGATAGTCGGGATTTTTATTCTCTTCCATAGGAGCCAGAATTTCTGAATTCAGTTCCTACCCTTCATATACTAGCCCTAGAATCTTAGGAAAGGTTCACTTCTGATCCTCAGTTACACAATTTGTAAAATGACTACAATAGCTATAATGTAAGTATACTTGAAAATCAAATGCTACAGTAGACATATGAATACACTGTAAACACACTAAAGGCAATATTAAAACAGGAAGGTATTATTTTCCTGGCTGGTTTCTTGCCACAGCTAAATGAAGGCATTAGTGTAAATCATTGCAGGGCTAAGATTTGCTCCTTTTAAAATATTGTGACTATCATCCTTAGGTAAGTCACAATGTGCACATTACTTTTGCAATGATCTGCCTTTGTAGACTAGACATTGCTTGCCTCCATTAGAACAGACCATAACTTGAATTTAAGAAGCTTAGGAAGGTAGAGAATTTGTGAACTATGGTGTATTTTTTGGACGCACTACCCTTGTCACTACAAAGAAAATGACCTTTGTAGTCCAAAGGCCTATGGGGGGCCATATTTATAAATTGTAGAGAAATTCAACTTTACAGTGCACGTGTTCCAAATCCTCATGGTGAGACAGGACATATCGCTATCTTTTACGGCTGATGGAATTGTTGGATTAGTTCTGCCCAGAAATCCAGTCGGAGGGCAAGAGGCCCACTGCCTTCCTGAGGCTCTGAGTGGACAAGAACTGTAAAGCAGGGAAAGATTCTCCGAAAAAAAGTGCAGCAGCAAAGCTCTCCATCTGCAAGGGAGAGTTTACAAAGCAGCCTGTTACATAAGCACACTTGCAGGATTTGTCTACTGTGATTAACAACACAAACAGACAAAAATGATCCTGGCATTTGGAGAACGAAGACGAGAATATCCCATTTTAAATGTGATTTTGAAAGACACTTTCTGTAATCTCAACCTTATTTAGGAAAACTTTAAGAAGATGGCTTTGGTATTTTTTTTCCCCCCAGGTTGTTTTTCACACAGGAAAACACATCGTCCCTTCTGGTTCGTCCTGAGAACAAATCCTTCCAAAATGGTTTAGAGAATATGAGAGATCTCTTATCTTGCTAGATTTAATAGAATAATACAAAATTGTAAGCTTTGACTACTTAATAAGGAAAAGATCTTCTGCCATCATGTGGAATGTTGGAGAATCTTCCCTTGTTTGATGTTTTTGTTCCATTGCTAGCTTTTCCATGAAATATATTCAGTTTCCTGACGGAGGGGGCATTATTCCTGCCACCAACCAATGTGTAAAAACAATGAAGGAAATCAAGTGAAGATATTTCCAAAAGTGAAATCTTGAGAATTTAATCTTTTCCATGAGACAGAAACTGCAGGGAAGAAACTCAAGAAAAAACATCACACAAATCAGAGATGCAAAGTACCTTTTGTCTAGTATCTTCATTCCACTGTGGGATTTTTTTTTTAATTGGGAAACATATATGCTGGGTTGTCTCAAAAGATTGAATAGTTACACTTTATTTTGCTTCTTTCTTGGGTTAGGATTTTCCAGTCCTGTAAGTATTTATTGCAGAATCATTTACTGTTACCAGCACTCCCGTTTCTGAGTCTTCCTTCCTCCTGCCTAGTTGTTAATACATCTCTCCCTTTTCCTCACCCAGATCTCTCTTTTCATCCCATCAATTATTTTCAGGGTGCAGAGGAGTGACCCACTTCTTTCTAATAAAGGTTAGAGACGTCAGCTAGCACGGAAAAGGCTCCTGCTGATACAATGATAATACTTGATTGTACCTGCCACACAGGGACCACTTTCAGAAGCAATTTTGGACCAACCTGTCATTCAAGCTTAATTTATATGCTAGAAAGGGCCTTCACCAGATGCCACGTACTTCTCATTGAAATGATTCATCATATTCTACAAGTAATGCAGTCCCCTCTTGTGTGGGAAGAGCAGTGGGGGAATGCAGTAAGGAGGGGAATACCATTAAATGAAAAGGTGAATGGGTCCAAATTATCCCTTATTATTGGAGTAAAAAAATATGATGTCAGCACACAGGAAAGACTGTTAAAGAATTGCTGCTGACTTTGCAGGTACCATTTGTAAATAAAATTTCCAGTTTTTCATTGAGGGATATATCCATATGTAGAGGACTTATATGGCAGATGCAATTTTCCACTCCTTCATCGAATTTTCCACATAGATTCATCTCTCTTTCCTCCTTTAAATACCTTGTGGAAAACTCACTTTCCCTTCACATTTCAGAATGTTAGGAATGAAGGAGTTAAACCTATTTCTTTAAGTGGGGGAAAGTTGTTTCCTGCAAATATATCTCAGTAGTCTAGGAGAAATGCTCCGCTAGATTAGGTTGATTGAAAAACTCCACTGATAAAGCAGGAAATGAAGAAAAGTACCTGGAACCATTTCCCTCATCCTCTCTAGGAGACTGTAGTCTATCCATCATTTTAAACTATTGCTCACAACTCATATTTTCAATGGGGTCTTCTCCAACTAAATTATATATGATCCACATTATAAATACCCAATTCCTTTAACTTTTTCAAATACATGCGATTTATTTTTTTAAACACATCTGTGGACGTGTGTGTGTATGTGTGTGCACACACATTTTGACATAGAAATGACTGTGCCGGAGTTATGACAGGTGAAATGACTGGAAGACAGCACAGTTATTTCAATTTCATTCACTGCAGCATGTTGTATATCTTCTATGTGCTCAGTACATTGTTAGTCGCTGGCCTACGGAAATACTTGCTGTGGCATCTAGTCGGCAAGGTCTTACCAATCAGTTGGAAATTTAGGACGAATTAACGTGAAACAATGGGTTGGTAAGCTTGTCCAGGGCTTTTCTTCTTGGCATATTCACAGGATCAAGTTCAAAGCCTGTTACGTAATGAGTGAAGGAAGGTAACAGCTTATCAAGTAGAGGGGACTTTCTCCCCACGGAATTCTTACAATTATTTGTCCATCGCTGTGCTTTGACCACAAAGCACGCTGGCATGAGGTTGGTGGGTGGTGGAAATATAGCCTGTTGCTTCACCTCCCATTAGTGATTTTTATCTGGAATCTCTAGTTATGAGCCAACTTTTTAGGAGTCAAGGGTGAAATCCTCTCTATTTTCAGTTATGGATCTGTAGTGTTCAGTAAAGTGTTACTATGTCCACTGGACATACTTGGTATGTGTTTATCACAATGACTATGGGAGAGGGAGCAAGAGCTAAAAAAAAGTGTGTGTGCGCGCACGTGTGTGTGTGTGCACGTGTGCATGTGCATAAATGCTTGGGTCATCGAAGAAAGACTGGAAAAGAGAAAAATAAAAAGAAATGACATGAGAAAGGGCACATTGTTGCTGTTTGTTGTCACTGCTATCCCAGCGAGACCTATTTAAATAGAAGGTCACGGATAGGAATTCAGTAGCAAGTCAGTTTAGTCTGTGTTCCAAAGTCATTCTTTGATAATGAAGTACTTGAAGCCACCCTCCACTTTTGATATATGGCCTTCTGACTTGAACTGATAAGGTCCCTGAGGACGGAGACCTTACTAATCCCTTTCTTCAGTTCACCAAAGAACATAATGGCTCTGTCCACTAATGGCACAAGGATGCCAAATTATCCTGGCTTCTTGGTGGGTTGGTGGGTGTGGTAACCGGATAGTTCTACGTTTTCTCAGTTCAAACATTGACAAGCTGTCAATGCAAACCCTTTAAAGTAAAAACATAATTTTACATTTCTGCTTCATAAATCAGAACATAAACGTTGGGACATTCAGGATGCACAGTTAGCCTCTCCAGAAATTTTAAGAATTATGCAACACTCAGGAGAATAAGGACTTGGTCATTTAAAACATCCTCAACTTTAGACTGTAGATATCTATAAATCTTTTCCTGATGTCAACAAAAATAAATCCTTATTGTGATTCCAAAAAAATCCTCAAAACAACACAAAAAGCCCAAAATGTAAACATGAGTTATTTGTAGATTTTCATAGACAAAAAAAGAGAGAGAGAGAGAGAGAGAGAATGAGAAAGAAAGAAAGGATAAAAACTAGATGAGTCTCCATAGGACAACTGTCATTACTCTGACTGGAAAAAAGGAAAATGGCATCATTTTTTAATGGTGAGTTAGAGTGAGTTTAAATAAATAAAATTGTGAATGACTTTGAACAGCAATAGGACAAAATTTAATTATAAAAAGTAACACAATCTTTGTGGACGTCGTTTTGAGATACTCAGTGCTTATGACTCTGGATATTTTTTTCTGTTAAGAGCTGGTAGGGCATTTCCAGTAATGTAGAGATTTTCACATGTGACATTGATGACAAAGGGCGATCTGACCAACTTTTCTTAGATAAGCTCTGCAGGAAATATACTCTGCTGGATTTTTACTTTTTGAAATACAATGTAAAAAATTCCTATTGATTTCCATGTGGCCATTCACTTCAGAGAATTTGTAAAAGTGTCTCAATTCAGTAAAACTACAGCAATCACACACACACATACACACGTACACACAAACGCATGTGGGAAGAACTGTGTCTGAGCAAAAGAGAAACGTAAATGAAGTATAAAAGGTTTCTATTACTATTGTTTCTGTTTGCAGTGTCATTAAGCCATGCAGTAAAGACTTAGATTTTCCTCATTATTCGTTCTTACGAAGAGGCACAGAAAAGCAAATTAACTACAGATAAAATTTTCCTTCTAGTTTTCTCTAGACATTAACCTGATGAGTAAGGCTATCTAGGCCCTATGTCAAAGGTTTCCTAGTTTAATTCAATAAACAAGCTGGACGATTTCCTCTGGGGTGGGACTGAGGAGCACGAACATTTCCCGATGGGCAGTCCAGCAAGTGAAGCTGTTGTTAGCTCCTGCCTTGTGGCTTCTTATTTGCCCTCTTCCAAATGTTACATAAAAAGTCCAAAAAGAGGCCTGTTTATTGGGTGGTACAAAAACGCCTCTGGGCTATTCTATTTCCCCAAACTACTGTCTAAATGTTTTTGAAGACTTCAGATGGAGTTGTTGTGGCAAAGTTCAAAGGCAAAATTTACCATTAACAAAGTAAGAATTACATGGTGACCTGGAATCAGTACAGGAATGTTCTAGAATCTATGTTGTAGCAAGTCCTTGGCAATGTGTGGGGCTGTGTGTATATTTGGAGTGAATGCTAACACAGGTGTTTTGAGAACACCGTGTACTTCGGCTCAGAATTGCTAAGTAACTGGAGCCAAGTCGCATAGATGATTTGAATTTTGAGTGATCTTTTTAAACTGAGATTATGATTGTCCCAAATAGAAACAAACAATTATCTTGGAGGCTGTGTACAAAGACACATCTTTGTGAAAAATAAAAGTCAAATCCCTCCTGAGAGAGAGATGATATTGATGTGGTGAGTCACTAACTTAATATAAAAATTTATATTAATTAATTAGTTAATTTTCAGTAAGAATTTGTTGGGTGCTGGAAGAGTAACGGTGACTAAGAGTAAAAAGCTCACAATCAAACAGGGAGGAGAGATATGCAAGCCAATAGCTACTGTAAAAGATAAGGATAAGGAATATGGAGAGGAAAGGAGGTAGCTGTTGATTCTGCCTAGACACAGTGTTATGGGCTGGTCTGGGCAGGGAAAGCTGTGTCTTGAACAAATTAGCCTGTGAGTATTCTATATGTATCAGTTAGGGATCTTCCTGAGAACTGAAACCAGTAGGAAATACATATTAAGAGATTTATCACATTATGCTAAGTGAAATAAGCGAGACACCAAAGGACACATACTGCACAATTACACTTACATGTGATACCTAGAATGGCCAAGCTTCATAGAGAAGAACGTAGAACAGAGGTGAGCAGGGGCTGAGGGTGGGGGTTACTGGGGAGTTTAACAGATACAAAGTTTCTGTTTGGCATGAGGAAAGTTCTGGAGAGGGATGGAGGTGATGGTTATGCAACATTGTGAATGGGCTTCATGCCACTGAATTTTATACTAAAAAGAGTTAAAATGATATTTTATATTGTAAATCCTTTACCACAATACAAAAAAAGCATGGCTTCTTTTCCTCAGAGAAAAGGTATTGCAAGGAATTAGTTTATGCTGTTGCAGGGGCTGGCTAGGTAAGTCATCCAAAGCCCACAGCGCAGGTAGTCAGGAAGGATAAGCTGGAAGCCAGGTATGGGCTGAAGCTGAGATCCACAAGTGAAATCTATTCTTCTTCAGGGAAACCTCAGTACAGCTCTTACGGCTTTCAACTGATTTAGTCAGGCCCACCCAGCTTATTTAAAATAATCTGCCTCACTTAAAATCAATAAACATCAATTGCAGTTATAACATATTTTCACAGCAACACCCAGATTAATGTTCGATTTATTAACCAGAATATCATAGCATATAGTCTGTGGACACATCAAAAGACCAGCACATCACACTTCTAAAAAAATATGAATATCGCCTAAGGCAAAGAAGCTACTTTCTGTGTTGCTCTCTCTCTCTATATCTGAATGTTACAGCATTCAAATAAAAAGTAAAACAAACACCAATTATTCATGTTATATTAAAATCATGTTAAGTTTGTTTTCCAATGGCCATCTGAGCTAGTTGATTGAGCGTCTTTCTGTGAGCTATGCTTCATTGTGTTTGAGTTTGTATTTACATCCATGTATGGCCTTTTTATAAGTTATGAAACATTCAAAACCAGTGATTACTTTCATTTTACTTTGTAACCATATACAATGTATTAATATGTTCTTCACAAGGTATTTTGAAAGGAATTTCACAGATGGCACTATGTTCAGGGATACTTTTCCTAATTAAATCCAAAAATAGTTAAGGTTTTTATGTCTTATTTAAGATACCTTCATTTAGTCACAAAGTCACAAATCTTGTCTCCTAGCAGTTTTTACTTTTTGGTTTTAAATTTAGATCTATCATCCATTTTGAGTTAATTTTCATATATGGTTCAAAGTATGGATAAAAGGGGATTTGTTGTTTTATTTTGCACAAAGATATTCAATTATTCTAAAACTTTTATTGAGAGACTATTCTTTCCTCACTGAATTGCCTTTACATAGTTGTCAAAAATCAGTTGTCTCCATATGTAAGGGCCTATTTCTAGGCTCTGTGCCGTAGCTCATACTCTGCTCCCTGATCTCCCATTCTGTCTTGACACCAGCAGCACAATTTCTTGATTACTGTCACTTGGAAATATATCTTGAAATTAAGTAGTAATATTCCTCCAACTTTGCTCATTTTCAAAGTTGTTTTGGCCATTCTAAGTTATGAGCATTACCTTATGAATTTCAAAATTAGCTTGTCAATTTCTATTAAAAGAAACACTTCTGTTTTTTTTTATTTGTAATTGCATTGAATTTATGTATCAATTTGTTGAGAAGTGAAATCTAAACAATATTGCATCTTCTGGCATCCGAATATGTCTCTTCTAATATTTTAGGGTTTTTAAATTTTATACAGCAATGTTTTATTGTTTTTAGTATATAAGGTTTTAAACTGTCAAGTCTGTCCCCAAATATTTCATATCTTTTATGATTTTATAAATTTTATTTTTACTATGTTAATTTCTGACTTCTGGCATCAGCTCTGATAATTAGAGAGCTTGGGGGTATCCCTCCCATACTTAACACAAGAAAAAGCTAAAAAAACTGAAAATCAAGGATGCCTTTTAAACCCAGCAGAGCACTGAGGTCTCTGGACAAACGGCTTTGTGGAAAGCCGGAGTGTCAGGTCAATTCAGATCCATCCCAGTGGAGATCTATATGTTGGTAGCAGAAGCCACAAAACCATATAATGATAGGAGCAATTAAATGGTAATTTCGACAAACTGCTAGAGGCTAACTGTGTATTAGTTTGAGAGTGAGAAAGCCTTTAGATTTGGGGGGGGAGACCCTCATTTTTGTGAGTTTCACCTCTAGAATCCCAGGAACCCCACTAGGTTTTCATGATGACAATCTACGCTTGTGGCTCTGGCAGGAGGAGGAGAAGGGTAATCGTTGTGAAATCTGCCCTAAATATTCTCCCTAACTCAAGGAGACAACGAGGATCCTCCTGGGTTTCCTGCTCATCTAGGAAACCATGAAAACAGTGAGCTGGAACAGCTATGATGCTCACTTTGCTTGTTTCCAGTCTCTTATGGATCATGGTCTTTTACTGCCCGAGATCCAGTGCCTTGAAAACTGTTATCTCATGTGTCCGTTCCATTTTTAAGTTATTCTCAGCTGGGAGTAAATGTGGGCTTAGTTATTTCATCCTAGTCATATGCAGAAGTCCTAAATTCACGCTTAAAGGAAGCAATTCTGGAATTTCCTTCATTTGCTCTTTCGTACCTTTACAGGACTAGCAATTTAAAACACACTTTGTATTGACACAAGAGAAAACAATTTATGAAGTCTGTTGTCTGTTCCTAGTTACAATATCTCAGTGGTTAACCTTTGTTTACATTTCATTTGTAGTTTTTTGCTTGCTGCTTATTCATAACTCTTCTCAACAATCTTTGTTTCATAAAGCCTGGAATTAAGAGAATGCTTGAAAATATTAAGGTAGTATATTTGATCCAGGGAACCAACCTAACATTTATAATCATTGTTGCCCCGTCTTTTTTACATCCCCTGAACTCTGATGTCACTTAGTGTGTGCAATATAATTAATATTTATAATAATCTATTGGGATTATCTGATTGTCTTTGAGTTTTCCTACCTAGACTCTAAAGTCATCAAGGGTAGTGAAAATATTTTATTAATCTTTAACCCCTAGTGCCTAGCCCAATGCCTGGCACTCAACAACCCTTAATGCATATTTATTGAACTAAACTGAATTATTCTGGGTCCTGGGTGAGTATAGTAGGTTAGTGTGCTCCTTTTAAATGTTAATGTTTTATCTTTTAAATAAAGAATAAAAACCTGTTTCAAAAACTGTCTACTCTGTTATTCAAAAAAAGTGGAATTTTTCCAAATTATAAATCTTTCGTTATATCCTTTGACATTAAAACCCTACTTTGCTCTGGTTTTTCTCTTCTATTTTGGCTTCTAATTGGTATTCACTTGATTTATAAATCCCGTTGGCATTATTCTTCTTAAATAAAGGCATTTTGTCTATCTAAATTAAATCTCATTCATTTGATTTTCTTTTACATCTTAAACTCTCAAGATCCATCTGCAATTTTTCTGTTTTTAATTTGCTAGTCTTGAGTATATAATCTCCTCATTTGCAATCATCTCTGGGGTTTACTCAAGACTTTTTTTTTCTCCTTCTTCTAGTTAACATATTAGAAGGATATTGACCATAGGATTAGTTACCTTTTGAAATCTCCCTTTAATTTTTGGGTTATTCTTGACTGTTATCATCAGTGTTCACTATTTTCAATACTGAAGCATCATTAATATGCTTCATGGCTATAACAAAGTAAAAATCTCCATGCTTGTTTGTATTTCAGAAAGAAGATGATTAATTCAGCCTAAGTTTGGCTGGATCTAAGATACCACAAGGGATGACCCTGCCATCCAAAGAAGCACTATGTTCAACCTTCAAGAAGCTTTGGACTTACAATGATGCCTAAGTTACTAGATTAGAAAAAACAAAAAAATGGTGTCCTTTAGTACCAAATGCTCATTTTGAAGAAGATAAACTTTCCTGAGGAACTTAAAAGGATAATTACTATTTCTAGGTCATGGTAATTATTTAGAAATTGCTATAATATATATTATTATATAAAATACACTAAATATATTAAAATGTATAAAAATAAAATAAATATATATTGACAAATATATTAAAATAAATTGTAATACTAGCTTTGTAGGTACTTACTTAAATCATTGTTTAATTTGTTCATGGATGATGCTTTTTACTTCATGGAGAACCAAGAGACAGGGGATATCAAATCCCCTGCAACATTCTCCAGCAACAGGTAACAATTTTTTAATCAAAATTTTTGCAGTTCAATTATAATTTTTAATTTAAATATTTTAAATGATAGTTTTAAGTAGTCATATCATTTCTAATGTTTGGGTGAATAGTTATGTGGGGCTAAGAGTACCCCCCTCTTGTAATAAGGGTTCCCTAGTTGCTATGAAATCATGAGACTTCTGCATAAGGTCAACTAATTTCTCATTTTTTTCTCCCATGTGGCAATAAAGGCTGAAATTTATAAAGGAAAAGAATTAAATCATGTAATAAAACACACTTGTGAGAGAAAGAAAAAGCAAATGGCTTCTGTGGAACCTTAAGAGGACCATGTGTGCTAAACCATTCACAAAATTACAAATAATAGCCAAATGTAAGGAATTATTACTAGTCATGCTTACTCCTAGTTTCCAGTCCAAGCCCCAACTAGAGGCAAATACCCCAAATTCTTATTTTCCATGAGTGCCATTCAACAAATTAAAATGATATTAATGATATATTAATGTAATTGATGTAATAGTTACAATGCACAAACTAATTAAAAGTATATGCTATTAAGCAGGTTGTTTGCATGCATAAATGTATTAGTATTCTTATTACAGCAATAGTTCAGTTCAACAGATACTTACAGAATTGTGTCAGATGCTGTACCTGACACTGTGACTTAGATATACAGATATATGGTCTTATTTTGTGGAAATTCGAGTCTGTTGGATGTAGAGAGATAATGGTAGTTGTAAATAGATAATAACATCATGTGGTGACACATTTTTCTCACTTAACAGATTTGTGCAGTAGTTGCAAAATAATTATTGAGCACTAGCAAAATTCCAGTTCCTCTAATAGGCTCTGCAAAGGCATAATATTGAACACAAAGTCAAGTTCTTCGGGCAAAAGGAAGTAACTTAGGTAAGAAACTTGGATCTAGATGAATAAAAGAAGAGCAGAGAGAAAGGATAAATGAAGGCAAAATAAAACATCATCATTTTAGTTCTTAATTGAACTGAAAGATAATTACTTAAGGTTATAATAGTAAAAAGGTATTGTGTGATTATTGCACATGGATAAGGGAAACGGATGCTGAAAGGGATAGGAAAGGGGAATTGGAAGAGTCTGTGATAAGTCACTGTCTACACATGAAGTAGTGTAGTGCTATTTGAAGGTGGACTTTGATTAGATAAAACAATGAACTGTAAACTCTAGGACAATCACTAAACTCTTTCAAGAAGTATATTTAATATCATAAGAAAGAAGATATGATGGGGTCATATAAAATGCTCGGTTAAACCAGGGAAGACTGAGAAAGAAGGAAAGAAAGAAACAAAGGACAAATACAACATGTAGAAAAGAGATATGAACGTGATAAGTTATTCATCCAAATGTACCAGTATCTACTTTAGATGTGAATGGTCTAAATATACCAATTATGGGACAAAGACTGCCAGAGTAAATTAAAAAAAAAGAAGTCAAGACCCAGTGACTTTAAATTAAAAAAGACTTAGGTTAAATGTAAAGGCTACGAGAAAGATCTATCAGGCCAACACCAATCAAAAGGAAGCTAGAGTAGTTATGCTAATTGCCAACGAAGCAGACTTCAGGTATCAGGGATAAAGAAAGAGATTACTTGGTAATTAAGGTGTCCATTTTCCAGGAAGACGTAGCATCTTAAACCTGAACACGCCTAACAAGAACTACTGGAGGAAAGAGACAAAGGCGTTCTTATAGTTGGAGACTCCAACTCTCCTCCTTCAATAACTTACAGATCAGACGGGCAGGAAAATTAGGGAAGAAGTAGATGATCAATCACGTGATCCGCCATTTACATGCCTCCACCCAACGCAGCAGAAAACACACTCTTCTCAAGCTCACATGGAAACATTCACTAGATAGCCCATATTCTGGGGCATAGTACTCCTTAACAACATTAATAAATTGCAGGATTATACAAAGGATGTTCTCATACTACAATGGAATTAAACTAGAAATTAATAACAGAAAGACTGAAACCCCTCAATTTCTAAAAGTTTTAATAGCATACTTCTAAATAACCCACGGATCAAAGAAGTAGTCTCAAGAGAAATTTAAAAATATTTTAACTAAATAAAAATAAATACAAAACAGCAAAATTTGTGAATGCAGCAGTGATAGCAGTGCTTAGAGGGAGACTTATGGCATTAAATATTTATAGAAGAAAATAAAGTCTTAAAAAATCAATAACCGTAGCTCTTACCTGAGAAAACTAGAGGAAGAAGAAACATTTAGGCTGAAAGCAAGAAGAAAGGATATGATCAAATTAGAGAAGAAATACATGAAATTGAAAACAGAAAAATAATAAAGAAAACCAAAGAAACCAGAAATTGATTCTCTGAAAATATTTTTTAAATATGATTTTTTAAAAAATTCTGATAAACCCTTAATATACCTCCAGCCAACCTAACCAAGAAACTAGACTAATATCTCTCATGAGCATAGATGGAAACCCTTAATAAAATATTAGCAAGTTGAATCCAGTGATGTAAAAAAACCATATACTGTGATCAATTAGAATTTATTCCAGATACATGAGATTGGTTCAGCATTTGAACATCGATCGATGTAATCTGCCATATCAACAGACTGAAGAGGGAAAATCATATGGTTACATGAATTGTTGCTAAAAGAGCATTTGATAAAAATCCAACACATATTAATGATTATAAACTCTCAGCAAACTAGAAATGAAATGAAACTTTCTCAGCTTGAAAAAGACATCTACCAAAAACTTGGAGCTAACATACTACTTCACAGTGAGATGCTTTCCCCCTAAAGTAAAGAAAAAGGCAAGGATGTTCTCTCTCACCATTCCTAAAGAACATTGTACTGGAAGCCCTAGCTAGTACAATAAGAAAAACAATAAAGTGTATACAAAATGGAGAGGAAGAAATAAAACTATCTTCATTGACAGACAGCAAGATTGTCTAAGTAAAAGAAATCTCCAAGAATCTACAAAAGATTCTTGGAATTAGTACGTGAATACAGGAAGGCTGCAGGATAACAGGTTATTATACGTGGGTAATTGATTTTCTATATGTCAGCAATAAACAACTGGAATTTTAAAATATACTATTTATAATAGCTCTAAGAGTGGAATACTTTGGTACAAATCTAAGAAAATACACACAAGATCGATATGAAGAAACTACAAAGCACTGATGACAGGAGGGAGAAAGGTCCAGAAATATGGAAAGATATTCCACGTTCATGAGTTGGAAGACTCAATATTGTTAAGATGTCAATTCTTCTCAATTTGATCTATGTATTCAATGCAATTCCAATAAAAATATTAGGAACCTATTTAGATATAAAACGTTGACTCTTAAGTTTATATCAAGAGGAAAAAGCTCAGAATAGCCAACACAATCTGAAGGAAATTAAAGTCGGAGGCCTCACACTACCCAACTTCAAGACTTACTATAAACTAACATTAATCAAGAAAGTTTGGTATTGGTGAAAGAATAGACACATAAATATTGTCAAATTATCTCTGACAAAGGAATAAAAAAAATTCACTAGAGAAAGGAGAAAGGATAGTATTTTCAGCAAATGATGCTAAAACAATTAGGTGTCCATATATAAATAAAGGAACCTAGATACAGATCTCTTCAAAACTTAAATAAAAATATATTACAGACTTATATGTAAAATGCAAAACTATAAAACTTGTAGAAGAAATCATGGAAGAAAATCTGTGTGATTTTGGGTTTGATGATGAGTTTTTAACATATGGTACAAAAAGCGGAACCCGTGAAAGGGAAAAAATGGCAAATTGAACTTTTAAATTAGAAACTTCTGGAAAACTCATATCTGATGAAGGACTTGTATCCAAAATAAACAAAGAACTTACAAAACTCAACAACTAGAAAACAAACAGAAAAGATCTGAACAGATAATACTTCACCAAAAAAGATAGACAGACGGTACATAAGCATATGAAATGATATTTACTCTCATTTGCCATTTGAGAAATGACATCACCTGCCATTGAGAAAGACAACATTATGCCCCCATTAGAATAGCTAACTCTTAACCCCTCTTGCCACAATGTCAATACCAACTGCTCACTAGGTACAGAGGAAGAGAAAGTGTCATGCACTGCTTGTGGGATTGCAAAGGGGTAGAACCATGTTGAAAGAAAGTATGACAATTTTTAACAAAGCTAAATATGGTCTTATCCAGCAGTCCTGCCCCTAAGTACTTAACCAACTGATTTGAAAACTTATGTCCACGCAAAAGCATGCCTGCAAATGTTTGTAGCAACTTCATTCATAATTGCTCAAAACCAGCAACAACCAAAATATCCTTTAATACATGATTATATAAGCAAACTGTGGAACATTGGATGAACTGCAAATGCGTATTGCTAAGTGAAAGAAAGCAGTCTGAGAAGTCTGAGTAACACTATTGATGTGATATCCCGGAAAAAGCAAAACAGTAAAGATGATACAGAAACTGAAACTAGTCAGTTTCCAGGGTCTTCTGGGTGGAACTGGCAAAGTACAGGAGAAATTTTAAAGTGCTGAGACTTTTGTGTGTGATATTGAAATGGCCAACACATGACAACATATTTGTCAAAACTCAGAGAAATTTACCACAAAAAGAAAGAACCGTAACGTACACTAATTTAAAAAAATCATTAAAAAGTCAGGATAAAATGTGGAACGTCATGATAAAATGGGGATAAAATGTGGAATGTCATGATGACTCCAACCACATTAGAAATGTACAAAACAAACAAACAAAAAAGCATATGAAACAGTATCTCTGAAGAGGGAGAGGAGAAGGTACTGATGTAAGTAACTTTGGGAATGAGTAGAGTCTGTAAAAAGTTAAGGCAAAGGAACTGTACATAAGAACTGTACTCTAGTTGGTGAATTTCTTTCCCAATGGACCGACAATTCTGAAACCACCGTACATTTATACTGCAACTCTCAGTATAAATGTACTGCAACTCTCAAGTGAAGGGATGGTATGTGGTGGAAGCCAATTTCTTATTGTTGGAGTGGAACATTTAAATTAGCAAGAGAAGTCTAGAATAATCCACATGATGCTGGATTGGAATTATGGACATGAGTATGAACATATGCTTAGCTTAGTACAGATACAGATGGTACATATAGAGAAAACTGCAAATGTATATGAGATGTGTATATATACAGGTTAGCATAGATGCATATATTTCCTTGCTTTGATAGCTCAGAAGGCCTAGAGGTAATGACATAGTAGGAGCAACAAGGGGACCTAGTGCCTAAATCTGGTTTTCTAATTCCGTTCTCCAATACAGGGAACAAGGGCTTGTTGGACAAATGACAGATGCTAGGATAAACATACCAGATGAGCTTGGAACATCTCATTGTGTCAGAATATAAAACAGTGCTAAAAATAACACTCACACCATGATGAGGAAACAGGAGATACTGTCACAACCAGAGGAGGTACAGATAAATGATAACCAAATGTCATGTGATATCTTGGATGGGACTGTGGAACACAAAAAGAACATTAGAGAAAGACTAGGGAAATCTGAACAAACCATGGATTTTAATGAATGACAATGTATCAATATAGCTTCATTAAATGTGATAAAATGTACCATGTATTATAATAAAATATTAATGATAAAGGTAACATGGTATATGGGAAATCTCTCAGCTATCTTCATAATATTTCTATAGATCTAAAATCACCCTAAAAACACAGTTGATTAAAAATAAAAATAACAGGGGTGCCTGGTTGTCTCAGTCAGTGGTGCATACCGCTCCTGATCTCGGGATTGGGAGTTCGAGTCCCACATTGGGTGTAGAGATTACCTAAAAAAAAAATCTTTAAAAAATAAAAAAAATAATAATAATTAGAAAACATTACAGGAAGGAGAAGGCATATCTTACAGAACAAAAGTCCAAATGAAAGAGAATGGGATTGAATGAAGAGTAAAGATGGAAGCTGTGATTTTGTACAGGAAGAAGAACACCTCGGACAAACAGTAAAGAAGCAACGATGGCTGAATTAATGCAGCTTGTCCTCTCCTTGATGAACTACCACACAAGCAAAGCCCCAAGATCAAACGGAGATTGAAGAATGGAGAGGAGTGTTGTCATTTCAGAACTGTAACTGAGCAGAGGAAAGTAAAACCAAGTGGCAAGGACAAGGAAGAGTGGGTGTCTGGCACCATATGGTCACTTGGGATTAGAGATAACAAATTCATGGCTTTATCCATTGAATTCTGTTCTTTAATCTAGGGGTTTGACTATTGCACTGTAAGAGTAAAAGACAAATAGTTCTACTGATCTAGAGGACAAGTGTACCATACAGACAGTTGGCAAAGCCTGGGCACAATGCAGTTATAGACTTGGTGAAATGTACTACAGTGATCAACCGTGGGGCTTGGGTTTGATATATAAGAAAATTATGGAATTATGGAATGATAGGCTCCAGAAAAAATGCAAAAATAAAGGGGCTATCAGGTAAAATTCAAGTGCATTGTAAGTAAGGATGTGAGAGATGTAGGAGGGAGAAAAACACTTTTATTCATGGCAAAGACCATAGGATAACATGAAGAGAACATTAGAAAGATCTGTGTCGTGGGGCACTTGGGTGAATCAGTCAGTTAAGTGGGTGCCTTTGGCTCAGGTCATGATCTCAGGGTCCTGGGGTTGAGCCCCATGTCAGGCTCCCTGCTCAGTGGGGAGTCTGCTTCTCCCCTTGCCCTCGCCCTGCTAGGGTTCTATCTCACTCACTCTCAAATATGTAAGTAAAATCTTAAAAAAAAAAAAAAGGGGGAAATAAAGAGCTGTGTCCTTATTAAGAATAATGGAATTGTTCTATGCCGGGTTAAACAAAGAAAGATAAAAGAAAAGGAATCAGAAGTCCCCATGTATTGGTAAAGATCAGACTATACACTTTTCATATCATACATTCCAAGTCTTGATTAAAGGCTGGAAAGCAAAATGTGTATCTTTACCCTTCTTTGGGCAGTAAAAATATCTGTTTTAAGAAAAACACCCAGAAAAGAAGAGTTAAACGTTGTCTGGCTCTATTACTAATTTTTTCCTAATTCTTTTCTTGGGAGCATTTCCCCCCCATCTGTTGAAGATCTCAGATAGATAAAATAACTTTGGTTTTAGGAATACTGGAAGAATTAGTGATATAATTCATGTAATGGGTTTTTAACTCAATGTTCTTTGAATATCCCTTCCTTGAAGTAGTATCTGATAGCACTTTCCTCATCCCAGGTCTCCTCCTCACTGATTTTGTGCCCCTTGAGTGAAGTAAGTGCTGCTCCAAGCCCATTTTCTTATCATTAAAATGAGGATAAGAGTTGTGGTGCTTCCCTGGATTGGGATGAGGATTGCATGCGATAATGCAGGGGAGGCTTGGTTCTTTGCCTGGCACATGGAAAGCAGTCAAGAGTATCAGTTGTGATGATAATGACAGTGATGGTGGCGATCAAGATGACAGTTTTGTGGCTATATCCTTCAAATTTTCTGGCTTCAAAAAGATTTATAACCAGTGGAAGGAACTGTCCATTCTGCTAGTCTGTGTGTGTTTACTTCCTCTTTAAATAAAATCTGAGATCTTCATCCCGGTGATCGAGGGTCACCCAACCTTCTTCCTAGTGTGATTTCTCTAATTCTTCATCTCTTTCACCCATTCTGCTTCCCATGTCCCAGGCAACTTTCAAATTCCTTTCTGCTTTCTTAGTGCCTTTATTCAGATAGCAGTCCAAGACCCCGTGTACTTCAATAATTTATATCCGTTCACATTCCTCAGGGCCCAATTTCTCCTAGACCTTATGTTGGGGGCTTCATTTTCCCAAAACCCCTGGATTGCTAGTATTATTATGACTATTTTATAAACAAGAGACCCGAAGCTCTCAAAAAAGTTGTGTGGAAGTAACCACAGGTGACTAGCGTGTGAAGAGCTGAGTTTGGCAATGAAACCCAGTGCCTTACCTACAAGGTTATATTGCCAGCTTATATGCTTAGAATGGATTTCCCCTACTGACATATTAATTCTAGTTACATTAATGTTTTTCCATTTTGAAATTATTGAAATAGCTTTAAATTAAGTCTTGCCTCCCCAGGAGATTTTATCTGTTTCTGCCGAGATTCATTTTCTTCCAAAGATTCCGCTATTCCATTAATTTTTGCCAACGTCATTGACATCCATGTTGTTGCTAAGACCAATGAATCTTTTTTAGCATTTATCAAGTCGTAGCTCTCAAATGACATTTCTTAAACTATAATTCTTTCTTATTTTGTTTTTAATAATCTCCTAATTTCACTGTTACCTCCTGGCTTTTTCGATGGCCCTATTTTCTCTGTTCATGGTTGTTTTTTTAAAGATTTTTATTTATTTTGGAGAGGGGAGAGAGAGAGACAGAAGGCGTGGGAGGGGCAGAGGGAGAGAGAATCCCAAACAGACTCCATGCTGAGCACAGTCTGATGCGAGGCTCAATCCCAGGACCCTGAGATCATGACCTGAACCGAAACCAAGAGTCGGACGATTAACCAACTGTGCCACCCAGGTGTCCCTCTCTGTTCATATTTTATGTGTAAATATTTACAGATTATATCCTAGGCCATTTTTTCCTCTCACACTGTCCACTCCCCCTAGAAGATCACATTCACTTTCATGGCTTCGATGATTTTCCATAAGCAGGTGACCACCAACTACAAACCTCTGAGATCCGCACACACAGCTGCACACTGAACAGCTCTACACAAATGTTCCCCAGGTGTGTAGATTAATACAGGCAAAACCGAACTCATCAACTCTCCTTCCTGCTGACCAGACAACATGCTTTTCTCATTTTTCCCCATTTTCGTGACTACTGGCACTACTGTTTACTCACTTAGGAATGCAGATGTCATATTGCACTTTTATGTCTCTCACTTACATGCTTATCTAACCCTGTTCGTTCTACCTTCTAAATGTATCAAGAACCGAGTCATTCCTATCCCACCCAAACTGCTGACAGTTTTCTTGCTTCATCCTTGTCTAAATTCCACTCAGTGATAGACTGATGGCTAGACATTAGAAGTACCAATATTCCATAATTTGGGTAAGTATTTTCACTTCTTTTTATAGCTCTCAACTACATTCTTTTTTCTTTATGCTTTCTGACATATAAGTTCCATGATAAAAAAACACCATGTGTCTTATTTACAATTTAGGTCCTGCGCAGGTTTGTATAGTGCACTGAATGCTTGACAAAAGTGGGTTAGATAAATGGATGGATGTGCTCAATGGTTGCATAAAAATTAGCATGATGCAAAATTTCCCGGTTCTACTTCTTAAGAATGCTTATGCATTCCTGATTCCAGAAGATTTTAATGAAGGTAGAACATCAAAAATCAATACCACTCTCTGGTATAAGATTTGTAGATGTGCACTTATCAAAGGGAAAATGGAATGCAATATTGAGAAGAACTGAGGTATTAAGGTACCAGAGTAGGGGCAGGGCATGGTGTGGGGAGAATGGGCTCATCTTCTATACCACTGCTGGTAGTACGAATGATGTTACGTCTAATAAGATACGTGATTACATTCCTTCATTGAGCATTTATACATTCGATATTCTGGGTGCTGGGCTTGGTGGGTGTCCTTCAACGGTTCACAGTCCTGTGGAAGAGGCATATTTTAATCCAGTAATTTCACTTCAATTTATCATGGAGTTCATGATGATACTAATTTAAAATTTGGCTTTCTGCCATCATTCATTGATTCACTCAAAAAGATTTAAATGAGCCCCATTGGTACCTTAGGAGTTTACAGTCTAATAAGTAATTACTATATGTTGTGATTTGTTCTGTGACAGAATTATGGCAGGAGATAAACTTTTATGCTATTTGCTCAAGGATTTCCCCGAGAAGGCGTTTTGGGGAAATTTTCAAGGACTAATAGGAGTTAACAAAATGGAGGAGAAGAAAGGGTACTCTAGGTAAGTGGTGGTAACAGCCGGGACAAAGGCGTAGAAGAGAAAGCAGAGCCTATCTGGAAACCACAACTTGACACGTGGAGAACAAGGAAGATGGAAGAGATCTCGGGGGAAGGCAAGAAGAGGCAGCAGGAGATGCAAGGAGAGAGCCAATCAGGCTGATTCTCGAATGATGTAGTAGCTATCAGTCCTTGTCCACAGTATTTAATCATAAAAATTCAGGGCATTTGGAGTCATTTGGTATCAGTAAGCTAATTACTGACCCTCTTCCTTACGTATGAGAGTCAGGGCTGGTCACGGGTTCTGGGAAGAGGCAAAAGTGGTCAGCTGAATCTGGCAAAATGGAAATGATTGGCATAATATTTTTGGATTCAGTTCGGTGTTTGAATCTTTTACATCTGTGCTTCCAACCGAATCATTTTAGAATTGGTTCTCAGACACATTGAACAGCTTATAGAATTTCCTTCATTCAAGGACTTGTTGCTAGAGTGGAAACGAGTCAATTTCGAAGAGTGACCTATTGCATTTCGTGTGTTGGTAAATTTCTCTAACTAGAAATAATACAGAAAAAAAAAGCAACCAAATGTTTCCTACTCCATAAATAAGTATCTGGAAGTAAAGCATTCATCGTTCCCTTTGCATAGCAATACTTTAGCATTTATACTATTTTTCTTCCAAGTAGACCGAAAACCTGATATTTATAAGTTCATCAATCCCATGTTATCATTTGCTGGAATGTTCTCATTCATTTTATAGAATCGGGAAGTACATACATTTAAATTCTAAAGCCCTGGATTTAGAATATAAAATCAAAGAGTTTTGTTTACTACACATTCCTAAGGAAATTGCTTTGTCATATTTTTTTTGTGCTTTCAGTACAAATTACGTGCAATACTATTAATAGCATTAATTGATATATTAGGGCCTGAATTCAGCATTGTGTTATCCAAATGCAGGGTTTATTTGGTTGGGTTTATTTTAGTGTGTTTATCACTTCCAGCACTGGGCTGACAGGGCCATTTGGAAGCACATTTTAAAGGAGGAATTCACCTTCACTCTTAGCAACTCTCTCCATTGGCAATGTATTCCTTGAGCATCCTACTTGAGTTTATCTTCTTTGCATCTTGAAGGGGAACAGAATATGCCACTCCAAAATATGTCCCTGGCATAAGGATTATGTTAGGCTGATTATTTTTAGGCAACAGCAAATATAAGAAAAGCTCTGACTATTGAGTTGAAGTAACCTTTTGATTCTTATAAACCTTTACATCTATGAGGGAAATATTCAATTGTAAGGGTATCACCCTCTCTGTACCAAGAAGAGAAAAATGACAAAAATCTCCAAGAAACTCTTATCAATGGGGAAGGAAAAGACCTAAATCTGCATGACCACCTTACCTTTGTTTGCTGTACTTTTTCTGATAGCCTCCCATAACTCCCATACCCCATCTTCTTTGGTCTTTAGTTGGAGTTGGTATTTAAGGTGGTTTGAGCCATTTTAGGGAGTTACTCAGTTTTCCTGGTCTCTCCCATGCATACAGGAGGTATATATGTTATTAAATTTGTTTTTCTCCTGTTAATATATTTTTTTATTAAAGGGGGTCTCAGCCAACAATGTAGAAGGGTAAAGGGAAAATTATTTTTCCTCCCCTACAACCTGATGCCTCTTGGATAGGGAGAACCAGTGGAGCTGCCCATTAAACCTTGCCCCATTTGGAAAGTCCCGGGGTGTTAATCACTCACCACATAAATTTTATTATCCCCGGATGTCACCGATGTCAGCAACTCTGTGTTCACTTGTGAATAAAAATAGTTTTGCTTTCTATTTCAAGAGACAGACATTGAAACAGCTTTGGGGGAGTCATTCTAATCCATCTTTTTAACTCAATAATTATGCATTTGGTGCCTACCAAATACGGGGAGGAAAATGCAAGGGCATTTTTGTTGTGATATTTATCTCCTTCTCTTACAACCTCAGCATGGGAAGTCCAAAGTCTACTGGGTCAGAACTCAGGGGGTATTTAGAGACCGGAAGTTCTTTTGGCATTCAAGTCATTCTGTTGTTTGCGGCTCACTGCCTGTCCTATCAGTGTGGACACTGGTTAGGGCCCAAAGCAAGGATGTGTTACTTCATCTTCCTTCTCACATTCATCAGAGGAGCCAGTTCCTACCTGCTCACGTAGCTTGTTCAGCCATATACACCTTTGAGTAATGCCCAGGGAAGGAATTTCCCTCCTAAATCTGTGTCAGGTCATGGCTAGCTACCATTCCTTGCCCAGACTGTT
This sequence comes from Lontra canadensis, assembly GCF_010015895.1. Classification (NCBI taxonomy): domain Eukaryota; kingdom Metazoa; phylum Chordata; class Mammalia; order Carnivora; family Mustelidae; genus Lontra; species Lontra canadensis. Next base: position 3,139,543 of record NW_022631070.1, on the reverse strand, counting down.
TGGGAGCTATCTGTTCCATCGTTCAGGATCCAGTCTCCTTCTCATCATGGTTTTAAAAGTCACACTATCCATGTGCATCAGTTGGCCAAAGGAGAAAGAACATGGAGATATGAGAAAGCCTTTGTGGGGCTAGAGGGCCTCAACCACTTCTGCTCATATTCCATTAGTTAAAAATACATAAGTCAGATCTCATTTGTGCTGCCACATTTAACTTCAAGAGAGGCTGGGCAATGTAGCCTAGCAAATGCCTAGGAAAAACAGCAAACAGGACTGATGAATATTTAGCCCATCTCTGCCAAACCCCACTCATCTGCTATCAGCCGAAGGGTTGAAGATCAGGTCCCAACGGTCTGGTGAGAACACAGTGGTTAGTAACACGTCAGTCTGGGCTTGGGATCACCTCCTCTAGGGCAGTGAGAATCTACTTCATAAAGGGCTATGCTGTCCTGGGAATATTCACTTTCCCTGAAGTTACCAACTATCTTCTATGAGCACGAGAACTGAGATAGCAGCGCAGTATAGAATATCAAAGCCTGTTGATAGAGCCTTCATTTCTTGGTCAGTTATTCTATTTGGAACACACAGTAGCCATATATCTCCTTTCTTTTTTTCCTCAGATTTACTGAAGTATAATTGACAAATAAAACAGTATAGATTTAAGGTATACAACATGACTGTTTGGTATGCATCTACATTATGAAATGATTATCACTATCAAGTTCATTGACCCATCTATCACCCCACACAGTTATCGTGTGTGTGTGTGTGTGTGTATGTGGTGATAATACTTCAAGATATAGTGTGTTTGCAAAGGTCAAGTATACCATAGAGTATTATTAACTATAGTCACCATGCTATAAATTATATCCCCAGAACTCCTTTATCCAATAATTATAAATTATATCCCCAGAACTTCTTTATCCAATAATTGAAAGTTTGGACCATTTGACCAACATCTCTCCATTTCCCCCACTCTTGACATCCTCCACTACCACCATTCTGTTTTTTGTTTCTGAGTTTGACATTTTACTTTTTTAGATTCCACATATAAGTGACACCATCCAGTATTTGTCTTTCTCTGTCTGGCTTTTCTCATGTAACATAATTATCTTCCAGTTTCATCCATATCATTGCAAATAGCAGGATATCCTTATTTCTTATGGATGAACAATTTTCATTATCTACCTACCCATCGCATTTTCTTTATTCATTCATCTGTTGACAGACAGCCACTTAAGTTGTTTCCATATTAATGCTGCGATAAACATGAAAGCGCAGATATCTCTCCAAGAAACTGATGTCAATTCCTTTGCATAGGTATCTAAAGTGGGATTATGGATCATATGGTAGTTCCATGTTTAATTTTTTGAAGAATGTTCTTAAGGAGAAAGAATTTTCTCTGCCTTTCAAGGTCCTTCTAAGGACTTGAAGAATGGAATTGACGTGGGACACAGTAACAAGTGAAAGGAAAATTTAATAGCATATGTAAGGGGAATCCACAAAGACACATCATGCTTCTATAGAGCCAAGGAGAGAGGAAGGGGTCTGAAAATACAAAGGGGAGAAAGACCATTAGCAAGAAGGTGAGAGGAGTTGTTTGGAAAACAAGGGTTGCTTTCTTATGTATATAAGTTTTTTTTTTGTTTGTTTGTTTGTTTGTTTGTTTGTTTTAGGTAAAGAGGAACCTCTTAATAGCTCTTTTCCTGGTACAATTAGGCAAGGGATGGGAAAATAAGGAGCTTTTCCTGAAGGTGCTGGGTTTTGATTGCTTTTAACTCAAAATTATATTCCTACCAAAGTAACCCAACTTGGGGCAGTCTGCCCTTGGCCCCTAAAACCTCCATATGGTTTTCCACAGTAGCTGTTCCTATCAACATTCCCACCAGTAGGGCAGAGGCGGTCACTTTTTTCCACATCCTCATGGGCAAACACTTCTCTGTCGTCTTTTTTAAAAAAGCTATCCTCACAGGTGTGAGTGATGTCTCACTGGGGATTTGATTTGCTTTTCCCTGATGCTGAGTGATGCTGAGCAGCTTTTCACAGGTCTGTTGTCCTTCACATGTCTTCTTTGGAAAGATGTCTATCCATGTCCGTTGTCCATTTTTAATAGGATTGTGTCACGTTGTTGCTGCTGCTCTCCCTCTAATTTACTTCCCATTGTCCATAGAACTCCAGATGAGGAAATGAAGAGAGGAGGGTAGTAAGTACTCACTACGCATGCATAAAGGCATTTTTCTAGTTGCTTCATGTGCATTATTCTGTTTAGGCCCCACAGCAATCTTATAGTCAAGTACTATCCTCAGTTTTTAGATATTAAAGTGATCCTTAGAAGCTTTAAATAAGTAGCTTAAAGTTATGTAGAGAGTAAACAGAAAAGGCAAGATTTTAATCCAGATTGTTCTGATTTCTGTGTTTGTGTTTTATCGAACCATCTTATTACGGCGCCTATCATCCCACCTCATTCACCAAGGCTTCACGAAAGACATCATTTGATATCTCTCTTTCATGAAGTAGACACCTGATGCATATTTATTGAGAAATGCCTAAGGTGGGTGACTTCTTTTGGTACATCTGTGCTGATTAAACTTGTGAAATATTTTATTCTTTTTTCCTTTCTCTGCTTTTCTTCTTTTCTCCTCTCATCAGTCTTCTTCCTTTGTAGAAATTTTCTTTTTTATTTTTTTCTAGGTAATTATCTGTGTTGAATTACGCTTGGCCATATGATCATTTCCTTGTTTCTTTAACAAGTATTTTCTTAAAGAGTCTATTGTACGTAGGTATTCTGCTACATAGAGGAGAGGCCTAGGGTATATAAAGATGATTGTGACCTGATTATTTATTCATGAAAGATTCTCTGTTTTCTTGGGAAAAAGGTATTCCAATACTTAAAAGATAAAGGATTACATGCTCTTATAATAGAACTACAGTTCACAAAAGTGTTGATTTCATCTTCTTTATACTGCAAGAGAGTCAGTTGCTTAGGAATGCATATTAATAGTCTGGAGGTTTTTCGTATTTGCATGAAATTCTGATTCATATTATGCCCAAGGCATGTTGAGAGCTCTTCCACTTTTTGGGAGCGGGGGGGGGGCACCTCCTCACACTGTTTTTGGGATCTACTATTTGTTCACATTCAACAACTGTATTTACATCTCTGGTATTTGAAATCTGAACAACGTTCTTTCACTACTTTGGAGAACACTCTTGATCATGGCTCCCCACTTCCTTAGACATGAACTCCGCCACGGTCTCCTATGGTCAGAACCTGGTACTTCACCAGCCTTCCCTCCCTACAACAATTCCTTGTTCTCTACCTGGTTTGCATGTAAAGAGGCTGCACTGCTGAGCTGATTAAACAGAAGTTTATGGTGCTTTCAACTTGACTATTGGACTAGTTGTATGAAATTCAGCTACTTGACCTCTTAGGACCTTCATTTCCTGAGTAATTAATACAAACTGGAAATTCCATTCTTCATTCTGAATTGTTCCACCCAGGAATTTTCACTAGTTTCTCTCTGAGTTTCATAAAAGTTTAAGTATGTGGATGTTCTGAAACTCACCAAAGCCTAAAATCTTAAGTATATTTACCATTTTCAATGGGGCAGAATGCTGTGATGAAATGCTCACGGGGCAGGGAATCAGGAAACCACATTAAGGACTTGCTTTAGTGGAAGTCTTTGGGTGCATCACTCAACCTCCCTGGCTCAGTTTTCATCTGTTTAAATAAAGGGAATAAACGGGAGGCTCTCCAGATCTCCAGAATTCAGATGCTTTGAGACACAATAGCAGTTTAAGTTGTTGAAATTGACAAGACAGGATATCAACTCCTACCTGAATTGGTCACTTCTTTCCATGTAAACGAGATGCAAGTAAACTCTCATAATTTTTTTTTTAATTAGAGACAATTAGGTGAGAATTCATCTGTAATAGGAATAAAAAGTAGACATTTTTACTGTTCTTTTCTCAATTCTCATGATTTTCCTGAGCTGTATCTAAACAGATAAGGCATACTGATATTAGCATATTTAAGCAAATCCCAACTACGCAAATACAAATTGAAAAAAAAATAGATGATGTTGGAAATATTTTTTCTCACTTAAAGAAAAAAGCATTTCCTTTAATTCAGTTATACACAAAGGGGTTTCTTGTTTTGTCAGAGAGTTTTTGGAAGGACCAAATTATAAACTAAGGATGGAAACATAATTTTCTTTTAAAAACATGCTAATTCTTATTGAGAGTCTTATAGATGTTTTGTCGATTTCAACCTAAACAAGACTAAATTTCTCTCAAAAGAAAACATTCTTAATGAACTCAAAGGTTGCCAAAGGGTTTGTTCATGACTCTTCTTGCATTAACCATCTATACAGTTTACCTAAGAGGAATCTTCAACAGTGTAGTGACACGACATGAACGATCAGCTCTCCCTGGAGTAAAGCAGTGATGCTATTTCAGAGGGTGGTTAAGGGTCACCTGGGACACTTCTGTGTATAATACACCTAATGAGAAATTTATTTTCCAATAAAATTCCTAGATTTGCATCACTCTGTTTAAAAGAAAAAGACTACAAATCAAAAAGAAGAGGGGGTGATTGGGTTAGGGTAATCTCCACACACCATAACCCAAACTGGTAAAGAGATATCACAATTTAATCATCCTTATAAGGTTACAAGAGTGTCTACCCTTACCCTAACTACATGTGTGCTACACAGATTGAATTCTGTAACATCTGGATAGAGAGGATATAAAATAGTAAAGTAAGCTCATTCTCACATAGCAATATTAATTCTCAGATCCAGAAAAGATAGTAAGGTCTTTTCATGTGCTCCCTCTTGGCATTTTGCATTCTTCTCCTCTTTGATTCCCTTTTCTCACCCCTTCCCAACTCCTGACTATTAAGTTTTACTGTTCCACCCGTTTCCAGGGTCCAGTGGCCTCATACTCTTCTCCTTGTCCAAATATATTTTAAAGAAAGTCTCTGAAAATAATTTTTCCCCCTGGACTAAAGCAGCAACTTAGAGTATTGCCATGCCCAGGAGATTTGCATTTTAACAGGAATCAAATGCTTGGGGTTAAGAAATGAAACTCTTACTGTGTAATTTCAGGCATCAGTAAGCAGATGGGACATTTATTTGGGTGGCTTGAGGGATTTTCCTGAGCTTCTGGAACTACGTGGGTCTTCTCCAATTTAATCTAGGTAGAAAGTTATTCTGGACATTGCTAATATTATCATCATCTACATCATGTTTTGGATTACACATGTCATAAAATTCAGCAAACTCACTTTCCAGTTGCATCTATGAAGACCTGGGAAATATAAGTTCCCATGTTACTTACTGTACATTCCCCCCCACCGCCCGCAAAGAGCAATTTTCAGTGTTGACTGACTTATTTTCATCTAGTTCCTCTACTACCCTTAAATGGACGAATCAAGTTTGGGCAGAGAGAAACATAAACTTGAGAGGAAGATGAAGAAGAACAGAAATAACCTACAAAAAACAAAAAACAAAAAAACCCAAGCAAGATAAAGAATGGAGAACATTATCTTGACCCCTCAGGCTGATTTCCAGGTACCATTTACTTAGTTTAGGCTATGTCACTATGGTAGTGGATTCTTTGAATCAGATAGTGGTCTCAATACGCCATTTTCCTGTTCCTCGTATAGATAATAACTTTAATAGTCACGCTCCCTAGAGCATAGTTAACTTGATAACAGTGAGGTTGCTTTTAGGAGATCTTCCATGGCAAGTCAAGATACAGAGAACCTCGGGAAACACACTACCTAGGAAAAAAAAAAAAAAAAAAAAAAAAAAGCAAGCAAGCAAGCATGGCAACATCAAGGTAGCAAATTCAAAAGAACTGGTTGCATGACAGCCGTTGCTAATCTGATCACTGGGACTATCTTCATGATTTTGTGACCATAATCAGTTCTGTTGTGTATGGATCAGAATCAATGTGATTATAATTGCTGAAATGAACATATCGTTAATACACCTAATTTTACAGATACTCTTTGATGACCATAGTTTTATTCAACCCCTACCTTTCTAAGTTAAACATCTTCATTCTAGATTACCCTGGTCTTCATGTCTTCGGAGTCCCCCGTTGTAATAGGTTCTACACAATAGTTACCAGTTTAATCAAAAAGCTACATTCATTGTGCTGTATTAGTTCCCCAAATCTGGTATAATTCCTGAAAGATGAAGACAAAATTCTTCAGTATATCCCTCCTCAGTCTACAGATCACCTCTATCTTTCCAACCTCCTTTCTCATGAATCTTGCACTGTTTTTACCCATAATTCTCCAAATTCCCCCCAAATTTTCTCACTTCACTGTCCCTTTGTTCACTCATCACTATTCCAGAGATTTCTTCCTTCCATGCATTTTAATTATTCAATATGGAACTCAAGTCATGCCTCTTCTAAGAAACCTTCTCAGCCTAACTCTCAAATATTTTTTCTTCTTTGGAAACTCATATCTCTTGTTTTCTTTATTACTCAACTGTAAATTAATTAAGCACTACCTTGTGATTGTATATTTATAATTGCCTAAAACTATTTGCCTTTCCTTATAAGTATGTCTTATAATTTATGCACTTTGTCATTATAGGTCATGGAGCAGGGATTCACATACAAGAGATGTTCAATAAATATTTTTTGATAAAGAAATGATTCATTATATATGACCAGGTTAAATCCATTTATTTTTGAAGAGTAGGGAGGGGGTATCTGTTGACCACACAATTGTGTCTTCAAAAATCTTTAGTTATAGAGGAAACAGGTAGGAAACACTGAACCTGCATATAAGTATGAGTTGAGCTTTTTATTTAGTTCCATTAGCATATAGACACTGGATTGGTGTCATGAAAGAATTAGGCACCTATGTTGGTAAGTTGAATTTTCTACTTTTTTAATCTATAAAATGAAGGGTAATTAGGGTATCTTCCTTAGAATTTTATGCAATTTAACATAAATCAAACAAGGTAAGGGTTTTACCCTTGAGGAAATAATTGGCAATATCTGGAGACATTTTTATTTGTCAAACTGGAGGAAGGGAGATGGCTACTGGCATCTAGTGGGCAGAAAACGTGGGAACTCCGACACATCTCACAATGCACAGGGCAGCCCCACCCCAAAAGTTATCTACCTGAAGGTGCCAACAGTGCTGAGGTTGAGAAAGTCTGATATAGATAATGGTTTTGGAGTGCTTACACAGTGCTCACCACACATCTAGGTGTTCGATAAATGTTAAATATTATCATTACTTCATATTATTTCAGGATGATATATTTGATCTCTCTGATAAAACCATAAGATCCTGAAGTTAAGAAATTGCTTCTTTAATTATTATTATATTCCGATCTCTGTCTATTCCCAGTACAGATATTCTGCACATTACAAACCACATGAAATTTGCTATTGAATGGCAAGCAAATGTATCTGATAGAGGAAAAAAATACAGAAGGTTGCATATCATTTACTTAAACCTTAAAAATGCTTTTGTCAACAGAATCATTTATGAGTATTAAAAGAATAGTATTAAGTGGCAATACATATCATATGCTAGGTTCACTCAGACATATTTTAAAATTCAACCTCTAGTCCACTCTCCAAGTTTCTGTTGGGTGCCTACAGGTTCTACTTGATAATAGAGCTACTGAAAGTGTCTCTCAACGTAAGCCTTGTGAAGCAGAAAATCCCTCTAAGAGATCTCACAACATCTCTACTGAATCATTTCCCATAGTATACACTCATGCTCTTATTTCTCCTTAAAAAACAATCTTTTGTCCTTCCTTTGCTCTGCTAGTTACTACCTTATTCCTTTGCCTCCTGTTGGAGCAACACCCCCCGCCCACCCCCAGAAATGTGGTTTATACTGATGGTCTGCAATTCTTCTCCTGGTATTATCTCTTAAAGTTGGCTTTTCCCCACACCTTTCCACAGAACTTTTCAAGCCTAAGTCACCAGGCACCACCATAGTTCAAATCCAGTGTCACCTCTCAGGTCCCATCTTCCCTAACAAAGCAATAGTACTCTACCCAGCTGATGGTTCCATCTTCCTCAATGAAATTTTTTCCTGTCTTACACAATGCTACAATGTTCTAGTTTTCCTCCCACCTAGGTGGCAATTCTATTTCAATATTATTTGCTCTTATCCCCTCTCCTCCCTGGCCTTTAATGTTTGAAGGTGTCAGGACTAATCTTTGCTCCCCTTCTATTTTCTGTTGATACTCATTTCCTTGTGGGACCCCTCCAGGTTCATGTTTTATACCAACTATTTGTAAAGATGTTCAAGTTCATGCTTCAAGTCCACACCTCTTTCTTAAACTCAGCCTTGTAGAGCCAGCTACTCTTGGATATTGGATTTGTTGCAGGTATTGTTGGTGCTCTACTAAATTCTTTCAGATCCTTTTGAGTATTTCTAAAGCTTATCTCCCTGCTTCTGTCTGCTTGGCTTGTGAGGGCTCACTAACACTGTTCTGGAGCTACTGGACCCGCTCTGCCCACAGGCACAGAGTGATGGAAATGCCTGAACATTCACACACCTGTTGGCTTTACCTTCCAAATTAATCCAGAATCGAAACATTTCTTGCAACTCCCTCAGCTGTCACCCAGGTTCAAACAAATATCAGCTCTCACTTGCAAACTAAAGTAGTTTATGAATTGGTTACCTTGCTTCTGCTTTGCATTTTCTAAAATCTATGGTTATTCTCAAAACAGCAGCCTGAGAGATGTTATTAAAACTTAGATCATGTCATCACATTTTAAACCCTTGCACAGGCTCATATCATTCAAAATAAAAGTCCTTTCAGTGTCCAGAAGACTCTGTGTTTGCCCTCCTCCTTCCATTATATCCTTGACTTCATCTATTGCTTTTCTATTCCTGTTTTATTCCGGCCAGACACAACGCCATCCTTCCTACTCATTAAGTGACCAGGTCTGCATCCATCTTAATGTCTTTATACAAATTCTTCCCGCTGCTCAGACCACTCTCATCCTAGATATCCCACGAGCTAACACCCTCAGACCTCATTCAAGCCTTAACAAGACTTACCCTGACAATTGTATTTAAAGACTGTATTCCCTTTTTCTAATCTAGCCCCCCTCTTCACTATCATTCCTCTACATTTTCTTCTAGAGAACTTATCATTTTCCAACATACTACACAATTTTATTGTTTTTATTTATTTTACCAGCTGACTCTCTACCGACTCATACCCCTCATTAGAATATGAGGTAAGAGAGGGTAGCGCTGAATAAAGGGGGTGGTACTCATGTATGAAGTCTGGTTTGTACTTGTACTCTCTGGAGATTTAAAATTTCCTGCCATCCGGGGCTGCCTGGGTGGCTCAGTGGGTTAAAAGCCTCTGCCTTCAGCTCAGGTCATGATCTCAGGGTCCTGGGATCGAGTCCCACATCGGGCTCTCTGCTAGGTAGGGAGCCTGCTTCCTCCTCTCTCTCTCTCTCTCTCTCTCTCTACTTGTGATCTCTCTCTGTCAAATAAATAAAAATCTTTAAAAAAAAAAATTTCCTGCCATCCAGTTGTGGCTGCACTCCTGGTCTAACTCTCATTCCTGTGGTAAGAAACAGAGAGTTAATGGAGCCAAGCTGGATAGATTGGACTTGATAAGCCCTTCAGTATTTTGTATATGACAGATAAGATTATTACCTAACCATTAACAAACAATGTATGAGGCACATAACCTACTATTATGGTGGTAGGAGTTTCACTGGATGTACACCCTAATAACCTACAAGTATTTACAGTATTTTTTTTTTCCTGAAGGTGGTTGGTCTTATTGTTATGAGAGAGTCAACAGCAGATTGAGAGCTAATTGACATGACTGAGAGGTGGCATAACCCAGGCAGAAAGAATAAATTGTCAATAAATATTTACTCACCTGATACTACCAATAGTATTCAACAAATGCTATTCAAAAACAAGCATTCCACAAATATTAACTTACATATACAGTATGAATGGAATTTTGAGTTATTTGTTGAGTAACTAGAGCCAACCTCCATCTCCCCACCCTTATTCTTGGTGAACTCCTACTCATTTTCAAATCTTTCCACAGAACTAACCCCGCTGTAAAACCTTCCCAGCTACCTCTGCCCTTCCTGGCTCTTGGCATAAATAAGAACTTCCTCCTCTAATTCAACAGTATCTTGGAACCTCCCCCTTTTCACTCATAATTTATTGTACAGTAACTACTCTCCTGGGTCTTCCTCCTCCCTAATTCCTCCATCTCCACCTCCAACAAACCCATGAGCCTGTCGAGGCAGGGTCTCAGACTACTTTGTCATTACAGCTCTAGCATTGTGCAAAAATAGGTGCCATATTGATTATATGACTGAACAAATACATATGACATACTGAGTTCCTATTTCTAGGATACAATGCTGACTTCCAAAACAGATTAGCTTCAGGTGATATGTTAGAGACATGTATTTCTTCTTCAAGAACTCAGTGAAGGTTTGGCATCTGGATAGTACTCAAATTTTTTTGTGCATAGGACTTTACTGTTTTATCTCTAAAATAAGACTTACACAGTGCCAAAGTCTGTCCAAGGCCCTATTTTTTCTGGAAAATCCCCTCATTGCTTTACTCATCCACTTCATGGCCGGCCCTTGAAGGAAGGATGGCTATCTAGAACACCTCAGTGATTCCTGCGTGATGAGATGACAGGACAGCTAGAGGCCGAGTGAAGGTTAAATTAAATGGGCCTCTGGCATCTTCCTTTTGATTGAACTTGATGAAAACAGACTTGTTAAAATCTAACTTAGGGGCACCTGGGTGGCTCAGTGGGTTAAGCCTCTGCCTTCAGCTCAGGTCATGATCTCAGGATCCTGGGATTGAGCCCCACATTGGGCTCTCTGCTCAGCAGGGAGCCTGTTCCTCCTCTCTCTCTGCCTGCCTCTCTGCCTACTTGTGATCTCTGTCAAATAAATAAAGTCTTAAAAAAAAATCTAACTTAGAACAAAACTGCCATAAAATGATAAGAAAGAGGGCCAACCCCCCAACTCACCCCACAAGTAGTAATTACGGCATAAGACGTAGGACTGTTTCCCATGCAGTTGGGATGTATGTTTCAGAAGATGCATGCGTGAAGCTGGCAGATTTGGGAATCATACAGCTGGGATGCCAGTCGCTTTCTCCCACTCACTAGCTAGTACCTTGGGCAAGTCATTTTCTCTCTGTGCCTTACATTTATCATTTGTAAAACGGGAGAAATATGGCACCTACCCCACACTGTCATGGTGAGGACAAAGTACTACTTCACTATTACCATCATTACTAAATTCAGGCGAATGTTTTGCTGTTGTCTGCAGAGTCAAACAATTAAATTAACTTCCAAATGCTAATACATATTGCATATCCAATCTTACCCCAGTGGCTATCATTTCCTGTTTTTTTTTTTTCCTGACTCGTATCTCCATGTAGAGAAGGTTTTAGTTACTTATATTTGTTCCCTCTCTTACCTGTGGAAATGGAGAACTTGACAGTGTCATTATTAGAAATTTGTTCTCTGTCTTCCATTTAATTCCTGTGGGTCATGCCTGTGCTCTTTAGCTTTCCTAAATGTTTTGATGTCTGCGTGATGTTTTAGAAATAGAAAACCAAATGACGGACCTCAGGAATTAGGGGAGAGCTTGAGAGGTGAGGATAAGAAAAGAAAGGGTGGTGTACTTTCTCAAACTGCACTATTTACTTCCTTGATAAATTTGGTGTCTTTGTAGGGCATTTTTCTACTCTTCCTTTTCCTACTGTCTGGCTGATATAACGGAGTCATCGCAAAGCTGTGATATCTGTCTTTTACTTTCACTCCACTCTTTATATTTTGCTCCCTGAAACACCTTTTTCCTCCTCTGGAACTGACAGCCGAATCAAATTCTTTCTGGAATTCAGGATTAAAGGCTGTTGCTTTTATAAACCCTGTCTGATGGTCAGCACTGGAGGGTTTTGCCAGCCCATTAAAAAACAGGGAGAACGACAAGCAAAATTTTAAAGATGTAAAGGAGGGATGGAGGAAAGGAAGGAGGGTGAGGGTGTGTGTGAGAGAGAGAACTATCTGTGATGAGAATCTCAAACAGGAATCAAGTAAGATTGATTGCCTGACTCAGTGGTGAGTCAAGGTGAGTAAAAATCTCCTGGTAGCTCGGTGTTTCTTCACAGAGGGCAGTTAACCCTTTCAGGTTAGCAGGAAGATGCTTTCTGGGAACAATTTACAAGTTAAGTATTCAAGAATTAAGACTCTATTATGATCCAAGACCTAGAGTTCCATCAGTCCACAGGTATTTGTAACATACACTAAATTATTTATAAATTCTAGCACTACACTAATCATTTAAGGGTAAAAAGATGTGTCAGACAACCACTACAGTTAAAGAATGTAAAAGCATACTGGTCATAGAACATTGCTATTAAATATTTAAAGAACGAGATGCTCTACTAAAGGACGCTATATTATGTAGCCGATATACTAAGTCCTTTCAAAGGTCAGAACGGGAAGAGTGAGGTGAACGTGTGTCAGCCTCGTCAAAGACAACCCACTGGAATTTTCAAACACTGTTTTCATCTGTTCATTAAGCAAGTATTTGCAGCACCTACTATATGCAAGCTACTGGGTCACATGCTTCATTCATACTACATACTTCATTCATTCATTCTTTTACCATCGCCTCTGATGTTTAGTTTAAAATGAAGAACACTACGTGTGGTGCTTAAACAACGAATCTTGGAACACTGAAAAAAAATTAAAAAAAAATAAAATGAAAAACACTGACCAAGGTTTTAGCTCTAGTCCCACCATTTACAAAATGCATGTTCCTGGATTCCTTACTCAAGCTTTCAGAGATACAGTTCCCGCATTTGGAAACCTGCTTCATAAACGTCTTGTGAGCATAAATGAGGTAAGGAGGCAAAGTGCTCAGCATGATGTTTGGAAATTGGCTTTTCATAAATGTTAGTGATGATGAAAATGACGGGGGGTGGTCATCATCATCATTGGAGGTTCCAATGATGATGATGACCCCGCCCCCCCCCCCCCCCGTCATTGTGTAGTGATTTGAGAATGAAGTCTGGACCCGGGCTATCTGGTTCAAATTCCAATTCTGCTACTTTCTAGCTATATCACCTTGAAGAAGTTATTAATGTCTCTGTACCTCACTTTGTTCATCTGTAAAATGTAAGTAGCATGCCTCCTGGAGTTTTTATGAAAATTACAGTTTTGAACTTGATAAAGTTTAAAATAGTACTTTGTTCATACTAATCACTTTAAAGATGTTTATTATATAAAAAAAAGTAGATAGCAAGTTGTTTCACTGAATTCTGTCCATGAGAGTGGTAGACCATATGTGTTTTTTGGTATGCACTGCATTTAGGAAAGTCCAAGTCACTTATGAGACATTCAACAAGTACATGGTGAATGATAATAGTAATTATTATGCATATCATTTTTGACATTAATCATCATAAATCGTTTGACAGAGGTCTATGTCAATGCTGCAAGTGTGGCCAGAATGATACTCTATGTACATTGTCTACATTTATAATCATTGTTTGAACTGTTTTATAGAAGTCAGTTGAAAAATCACATGGCTTCTCATATTACACTAAATGCAACTTGCTACTTGATTGACATTTGATACAACCATGACACATACACATATGTATACCTGCACCTGTCTAGCAATTGTTTAGTAAATAATTATTGGATACTAAACAGATGATTTTAAAATAATGATAATATCAAATTCATGAATTTACTTATTGCCTATTAATTAAAATTTTGTCTTATTACCTTATAACAAATGATCATTGAACTTACAAGACAGTTTCAAAATTAGAGTTTAGAATAAAGGCCATTTATGACCAATGAACATGTGAACTTGACAGAAAGTAGTGTCTGTATATCTTTTATTTGTGGCATGAAATTATTTTTTCAAGTCTTTTTTGAACTACCCAGAAATCACCACTTCTCTGAATTACTTCAGATTACATACAGAGAGAGAGTTGAGCTGATGGAAGAAGGGGCATATAAATTTATATGGTCTTCCCTCTGCGCAAGCACAACTTATCCTCAAGATTGAGGACATGATAGGAGTGATGGCCAAATAGCACTTACAAACTTTAACAATCAAACTAATCCTTCTTAGCGAGGGGAGAAAATATAAAACATGAACTGTTACTTGACACAGAGAACCTGGGCCAAGAGACGAACAGGGCATAAAGTAAAGACATCTCTGTGTTCTATTGATCTGGCTACTTGTTTACTTTTGAAATTTGAGAAATAAGGGCATTGGCTTCAAGAAAAAGAGCTCTGGTCTCTGTACTCTATTATAGATTAGTTTAAGTGGAGACCTCCGTATTAAGAATATCCTTTGGAAAACAGGTAAGTAAGCATTTTCAAACCCCAAGAGTGGCTCTGTATGTGTACTCCCCAATTACCCTAGAACAATTTCTGACATATAACAGGGAGTTGGAAATTATTGTAGAATGTCTCAAGTCTTTCTTACACAGATTTTCTAAACTTGAGACATTCAACAAATAAATATCTAAATTGATGGATTATTTACATTTTGCCAACATTTACCTCAGCATCTTCTCTCTCCCTATCTTTTGTTTTCTTTTTTTATATGAACGATTTGAGAGAAAGATGAAGGCGGCATCCTGCCCTTTTGACCTTAACTACTTTAGTATGTATTTCCAAAAATATATTTCCAATATAACCAATGTATGATTATTCAAATCAGAAAATGCAATATTAATATAATTGATTATCTAATCCACAGTCTACATTCAAGTTCTTCCATTGTCCCAGTGAAATTCGTTATAAGATTCAGTCCAGGATCAAATATGGCACTTAGTTTCATGAGACTTCATAGCCTCATTTAATCTAGAAGAGTTCCTCAGTCCCTTGTCTTTCACAACTCTGACATTTTTGAAGAGAGAAGGTCAGTTATTTTATACAATATTCCTTGATTTGGGTTTATCTGTTTCCTTATGATAAGGTTCATATTATGCTTCTTTTGTTGTTCCATTTTTTTTTGCTTCAGCAGGAACACCAGAGATGTGATACTATGTCCTTCTCAGTGCATCATATCAAGAACCTGGTGTTGGTTTGTACCATGATTCATGAGTTTTAATTCTAGTCACTTAATTAAGATAGTATCCACAAGGCTCCTCAATTTTATCATCACTATTTCCCCCTCTGTAGTTAATAAATAATTGGTGACAAGATACTTTGAGGTTATGTAAACATCTTCTTTCTCACCAAACTTAAACCTACTAGTTATGGCATCCATTGATGATTTTCTGATGCCATCATTTTTAAAATCAAATTATTGATTTATTATAGGTAGAATTTTAAAGAAATATTTTCAAGTAGAGAGCCATCATTATATATAATTTAAAAAAAAATTTAAAGGAAGTCACATTAAAGGGAAATGAATGCATAGATTATAACCACAGATATTAGGAAGTGGGGTACCATTTTCCCTCCGGAAAGTCCTTCTTTAGAACTGGGTTCCTTCTTCCCTAGCCAAAGCACCAAACTGTGAACCAGAGGGTCCTGCTCCATTGTGCAAGCATGAGAAAATTATCAAATGGCTTGGATTTTGATGTCTCTCTTTTTTTTTAAACCAGTGTAATTACTGTAGACCTTCTTTTACTTCAAAAGGATGTTGTGAGTAAAAAAGAAGAGATTACTATGATAGATTTTTGAGCTCTTTGATGAAAGGTAATTTATAAAACCCTGATCAAATTATGAAACCTTATTAAGTCTATAAATATTCTTCCTGTTTCTAAGGGCACTGGATGCCCCAAACCTCATTCTATATTAGACACCACTGCCAACTCCCATGACCTGATTTCAGAACATGTAATAGTTCCTGCCAAAAGAGCCTGACCCAAATGAAGCATCCTCTCGCTTCGAGTGTTCCTTGTTCACACTTTCTCTGAAAATATTTTTGATTGATGCTCAAGGCATCTCTTTCACAATCTAAATTTCAATTTGCCTCACCCGTAGGTGGGACTCTCTCCTGCTGATTGTGCAAAAGTCCAACTTTTCCTATTTGCAACTAGATTGGAAAGAATATTTGAGACTGCCGCAGTAAAACTGGCTAAGTGACTTCCCACTTGGAGTAACTTTGCTCAGCCGCTAAGCACTATTTAGGAAAAACTTGCTGTAAACTCAGACAGTGGAAGCACGGTCTCTGGTCTGCCCCTGGGAATTTTCTCAGCTGATTTCTTTCCAGACTAGATACACAGAGCACAGGAACAGAATGCTATAGAGAGAGCTGTTCTGGAGTACGCTTTGAATTTAATAGAAGGAGCCATACCTCAAAGTTTTGAAAACCTGTTTCCTGCACCCTACAGATTTAACTTGAGAAATCAGCTTGCTTCTGATCATCCTTTGTAAAACGTGCGAGGAGAGTGAGAGATGGTAAATTTCTCACCTAAATAGACATTCACATCCCTTAGTCAAGCTTGATTAATCCTCTGTGTAATGGGGATTGCTGGTGCTCAGCTGAAGGACAATTCTTGCAATTAGTTCTTGTCTCAGCAGGAAACATATGAAAAGCTTCATGGCTAAGCCAGAAATTCTGATATGCTCTAGCAACCCATTTGTTACGTAACAACCCATTTGTTACGTAACTGAATCATCTGGTTTTATTCCTGTTTGCCGGTGTTTACCTGGACTCCCTGACTTCTTCCTGGCTCTAGACCTAATCAGACCGGCCATAACTATATCAGTGAATTTCACTAATCTTGTCCTTCCCTCAATAATCTGAGTTCTGGTTTCTTATGTCTCTTGTGTCCCATAGTCCTAGGGCAGCAGAAGTGGGAAGCTCCATACATCAAAAGGAACCAGGAAATAGAGCTTCCCTGTGACCCTGCAATTGCACTACTGGGTATTTACCCCAAAGATACAAATGTAGTGAAAAGAAGGGGCATATGCACCCCAATGTTCATAGCAGCAATGGCCACAATAGCCGAACTGTGGAAAGAGCCAAGATGCCCTTCAACAGATGAATGGATAAGGAAGATACAGTCCATATATACAATGGAGTATTACGCCTCCATCATAAAGGATGAGTACCCAACGTTTGTATCAACATGGAAGGGACTGGAGGAGATTATGCTGAGTGAAATAAGTCAAGCAGAGAGAGTCAATTATCATATGGTTTCACTTGCCTGTGGAGCATAAGGAATAACATGGAGGACATTAAGAGAAGGAAGGGAAAAGTGAAGTGGGGGACATTGGAAGGGGGAGACAAACCATGAGAGACTGTGGACTCTGAGAAACAAGCTGAGGGTTTTGCACGGGAGGGGGTGGAGGGGGATGGGTGAGCCTGGTGGTGGGTATTAAGGAGGGCAAGGATTGCATGGAGCACTGGGTGTGGTGCATAAACAATGACTCTTGGAACACTGAAAAAAAATAAAATTACAAAAAATTAAAAAAATAAAAACAAATTTGCGGTATTTAAATTTTTCAGTTGCATTGTTGCATTTGACCATGTCCAAAGATGGCTTGAGTGTATAAAAGTATGTACGCATCAAAAAATTAGAAGTGGCAGAATGACACTGAGTTTTTGGCCCAAGGGCTACCGCCAGAAAATGGCATCAGTACCGACCAAGGATAAACTTCTCCTGAGGGCATTTAATATATGTAATGTGCTTTCTTAAATTATAATTACTGTTTAAATTCTCTGATATTCTCAATTAGTTGTTTCTAATCATAAGAACACCCATTTGATCCTTTGTTTGTTAGATGAAAATTTTCAGAGTATTCCTCGTCACTGATGTAGTTTTTAAAAAGCTTTCTCTAAGTAAAGGTTAATGGCATTTTTCATGTCAATAAATGCACTTTTATTGCCAAAGCTGAAGCTCAAGAGTGTAATATGAAGTTTTTTCCAATTTCAGGAAGATTCAAGACATTCTTATGAGTTGAGGACAAGCTGCCCAATTTGAATGACATCTTATTCTAAATGGTTGCCCAATACGGGCCACTTGAGGGAGAGAGAGATTTTGGACTTTTGCTAAGGATCTCCTCCTACTTCCCCATTCATCGGAATTGGACAACACACACACACACACACACACACACACACACACGTACAAAGAATCCAAGAAGTGACTGTCTTTCTAAAATGTGAGCATTATTTTGACATTTGGAAAACTTCCCAACCCAAACAATGCAGCTGAATGCTTGACGCCTTCAGAGAGGTCTGAAGAAATATATTCCAGTTATCCTGACACAGTTTAATGGGGGAGGTGAGAGATCACCTAAAGATTATTTCCAAGCTAAGAACAGAAATGATAAAAAAGAAAAAGTAAAAATCAAACAAAAATGTTCGGTTTTTATATGCTAGATCTTTTGCATATCAGACATGTAGCAGGGTGTGTGGCTGCTTAGAAAAGAAGGGTAGGATTTGTACTTGCATCTATGTATCTATACACACACACACACACGTGTGTGTGTTCATTATTTTCCCATTTATGAAGTACCTTGTATGGGCTTGTATAGGCTCTTCCGAGGAATGAATGTTTTACTTTTCCCTAGTTAATGTTTAAGAAATACACATTTTGTGTTTTCCTAAATGCCTTATGTTGACGAATGAAGGCAAGGGGACCATAAACAAAGAAGCCTAACTGCAAAATAAAGATGATTTGCCCATTCTAGCTGAAAATGCAATCATTTCATCCTAATTGGGGATCTAGTTGCACAATCTCTCCTTTAATTTGCCTTGAAAAATATATACTATGCTCACTCCCCAGAAGGCAATTGCTTCTCCCCAAAACATGTTCTGCTTCTTTTAAAGCCTCTGGTAAAATTTTTATCTAAGCCATCAGATTTAGCAATTTGTAACTGATCTAATCTCGCCACAAAATCCTTGCTTACTGAAATTGCATCCAACAGCTCCCCACTATAAACCTTTCAGTTCACATAAAACTGGATGACAACCTATGTCTCTCCTTTTTATTTTCATCTCTTGCTACTTTAATTTTACCCAAAAAGAAACAAAAATTAGGTACACTGAATCAGAAATCATTTCAGCCATTTCCAGTCATTACATTATGAAGTACATAATCATTAAGAGTTACCAGCATTAAAAAGATAAAGAACTACAATAACAGCAACCATCAGATAGAATTTGAGTAATTACAGTGTTATTTTTCACAAGCCCCAACTAGAACATTACAGTTTCTAAAGGTTTATAGGGACATGCTATTATCTGAAAGAGATTAACTTTTATTCACTTTTTAGTTCATTCACTCATTCTCCAAATATTTATTGAGTATTTCCTATGTACTGAATGGTATTATAGGTGTGGAGGATATAGGAATGAACAGAAATTGGCACATACTAAGTAATTGTTTCATTTAAATGACATCGTTTCTATAATTAACTCTGAGGTAGAGTGATGCAAACATCAATTACATAAGCCTATTCTGAATAAGCAATTCTGTTGGGGAAATAATTTTTCTTGTCTTCTGTCATAATTACAGGTTACTTAGCACAGGATCTGAAACAGATTTGATGCTCAACTAATATATGTTTAATGATGAAATCTCTATTGATATTAAGATGAAATCTTTGATCTTTTAAATTTCTAGATTGCGCTTGTTAGTTTCTTGAGTCCTGTATTAAGCTTATGCCAAAGTCTTTATTCAGTTAGAAGCCCTAATTCTGGCCGGTATCTAAACTACTTCCTGACAATAAATGTGTTTGGGAGGTCTGCCATTTCTTGGGTGACTTGAATTCTAAGAATTTTATGGCTCTATCTAGATTCTCCATCAGACCCTATAAATGTCTAACCTAATGTGCAGAAACCACGGTAGTTGTGAGATTAAGGTCACTAATATAAAATAAGGTGGATCTCATTCAATTAGGAAAATTGTAATACCTCTCAGGAGCAAAGGGAGTAAATCTGTATTCATCAATCTGTAAGTTGTTGGAGTCTTGTAATTCCCTGAACAATTGAGCTTCAATGCTCGTTACTGAGTGATCGTCTGGAGAGTGAGAGTAGGACTCTCTGGCTTTGTATCCTATAGGTATTTTATAGCTATTTATGGAGCAAGTGGTCGATCGATTGAGTGAATAAATTATTTTTCCTAAGACAGTAAACAGGAGTCCTGAAAAGTGTGAACTTTGAGATTTCCAAACATGATTCACAGTGAGTAATGTCAGCAGGCGTGATGTTAAAGGTTGAGTCTACTTTACTTAGAACAGGCAGGTGTTCCCCTCACATTTACCCTTTTTTCCTACTCTGCTCAGCTCAAGAAAACTTGTAGCTTTCCAGTTATGAGGAGGGATACTTCTGTTTCACTGTTTTGTTTTATTTATTTGTTTTTTTCCTAAACTGCAGCTTCTTCCAAGACCCAGTTTAATAAAGGGGTAAATGCCTTCTTCTAGACTTTGAATATTGGGTGGTTGCAGAGATTGGGTTTCCTTTCCTCTTGTCCTAAAGTTCAAGTTTTCCCAAATTAACATAGATCCTCAGCACAGTCACTTACCCCTCCAGGTTACCAATTGTTCTAAAACTCCGGCCTGCTGGTTTCTTACCATTCTGATGGCTTCCTAATACTTCTAAGGGAAAATTTTAAAAATTTTTTTTTATCCAGGATCTTGCCTATTTCTGTTTTCAGTAGGAGGACTGATTTGAATAACCTAGCCTGCCTAATCCCAGATGAAGACATCTGTAGCTTTTTCTTATTGGATTTCTCTTGGCTTCCTCTTCCTTCCACAGCCGGCATGGTAATAACTGCAGGATGCTCTAAGGGGAGAAATTCCACCCCAGAGTTGGTTCATGCCTATATCCTGGCTGCTTGCAAAATATATAATAAAGTATAAGTATGCTAATATTTGTATATGCTACACTTTCATAGTTAATATGCTAATATCTATAGGTAATAATAAAATATGCTAATACTTAGTTATTAGCATATATAGGATATGCTAATATATTCCGCTGTAACACTAAGACAGTTTTGATTCCTGTGTGACTAGTATTTTGCCTTCTCTGTAATGTTCTAAAGAGCTTTTGAACAGAGGCACCAGTGTGGTTCAGTCGTTAAGCATCTGCCTTCACCTCAGGTCAAGATCCCAGAGATCCCAAGGTCCTGGGATTGGGTCCCACATCAGGCTCCTTGCTCAGCAGGGAGTCTGCTTCTCCCTCTCCCTCTGCCCCTCCGCCTGCCCATGCTTGCTCTCTCTCTCTCTGTCAAATAATAAAATCTTAAAAAAAAAGCTTTTAGACAAATTGATCCCCAAAACATGAACCAAATTTTGAGTGTATAAACTCTTCTTTAAATGGTTTCTTCCTCACTCTTCCTGTAATACTTTATGGCACCATTTTCCATTCTAAATTAGCAGTATCATTGAGTTATTTGCATTTTCCTGAAGTCATTGTGTTACAATGACACCATTATCTGGATAAAGTACAAGGTCACTTAATGCATTTGATTGCATTAAGTTAATGTCATTTGATTGCATTCAGTTAATCAGTTCATATTTACTGGATGTCTAATATGCATTAGGCACACGACAGACATTAAGAAGTAGACTAGACACAGAAATTTTGCTGCATAGCTGTACTACTCCAACAGCCTCCATGACAGAGTCTCTTTCCTATTATTTCTGAGAAAACTTTAGAGCAAAATAGCTCATGTGTTCCCTGCAACATGATGACAGTCCCTACTCATTTCCCAACAATGATAAAAAGAGGACAGATGAACCAATTGTCTTTGAACTCACGGAACTATAATATATAAGTAGTGCATGGAAATAGTTATCTAAACAGGAATATATGAGAGAGTTTATATTTCATTTCTCCATCTTAAAGTTTCCTTAAGAATAACTCTGCTTAAGTGAAAGCTACTGGTGTTAATGTTTTTTGGAACAGAATTAATAAAAAAATAGTTGAGCCGACTTAACTCTCTCTTCCATAAAACTTAATGTTCTTCCATGTCCCTCAGCCTGAAAATTGTTATTGTGATGCAATGTGTCATGTGTATCAGTTGAGATGCAAAGAGAAATATTATACACAATATTTAGAACACTAAGAAGAGATCCGTTTTTCTGGCGTATATTGAAGAGACTGAGTTGAAAACCAAGATGTTGGGTTGAAGAGACCAGAATGTGGTTGAGAGTTGACTAGAGTCACACTCCTCCCCTCATACTGTCCTACAGCTGAACTCACATATCACTAAAGCATGACAGAACAATGGATTATGCACTGAGAATTATAAGCATTTTCCTTAATCAAGTATGGTCTTCCAGATCTACTCTGAAACTTCCTTCTACATGGAGATTTTGCAGTAGATTGGTGCATAAAAAGTACATCTCTTGAAACATTACGCTGTTTCTACCAGAAAGTTTTCTTCAGTTTTTTCAAATAATGAAAAATTATTTATGCCATCACAGAAGTGAAATGAGCAAAACTTTACATTTAATCATCATTCTTAGGACTTTCTACGTGAGCCCAAATTAAGAACGAAGAAACGTGAACTTTTATAAATTATCCCCATAGGAAATCCCTTTGCAAAGGACGGTCTGGATCTCATTTGATCGTAACATTGAGTTTGAAACTTAACAATTCCCCATCATTTCTCATATTTGAAACACCTTGCAAAGGCATTAACTAATTAATCAAATTAGATAACAATTCTCTTATGAACGAAACATACTGAATCATTTGCTCCGTAATATCAAGATGGTATATGTATATATGTCATTTTTGAGGTAATAATTATAGCTATGTGAAGTAAAGTATTTATTACCTTATCTAATTAATACACATTTTGGCATGTCAGGGTTTGTGGGTAATTATAGTTTTCTATTGCGGTAATAATTTGTGTGATTTATGAAGCCTATGAAACAACACTGTGAGCCAAAAAGCTGTCTGGAATAATTGCAGTTACGCAGTGTGATCAACAGGTACGTCCAGCCAAGAGAACGCAACCCTGAGGATAAAAGCCTCAAACAGAAGCAATGTGAGGTGTTCACTTCTCAGCCTGCTTTTTCTCACCTGGGGAAAAAAAAAAGGCCCACCCACTGTTTTGAGCTGTATTAACAAAGAACTGATTGCTTAAGTATATGGGGTTATTTTCCAAAAGTTCATATGCTGATGTGGACAACTTCATAAAAAATAAATGTAACTATTGGGCCATATAAATTTGCAATCATTTCAGGGAAGAAAACTTAACATAGACACATTTAATTTGTTTATGGGGTGTCTGGGTGGTTCAGTTGGTTAAGCATCAGCCTTTGGCTCAGGCTATGATCCCAGGGTCCTGGGATCGAGCCCCGCATGGGGCTCCCTGCTCAGTGGGGAGTCTGCTTCTCCTCTACCTGCCACTCTAGCTCCCCCCTTGTGCTCTCTCTGTCTCTCTCTAATGAATAAATAAAGATAACTTTTTAAAAATGCCAGTGATTTCTGTGGCTATTGAAAACTCTTAACTAGAGTATGAACTCCTGCTCCAGAGGGAACACTTCCCTTTTCAATTCCTACCAGTCCCCCGCTCTGTGTCTCATTGGCTTCCAGAACCAAGAGACCCAGATAAATTGTCCCAGCAGGAATACAGCAAGAAGTTGATTTCCCGAGACACTTTGCTCATCTTTAAGAGTAGACTATCACAGGAACTTGACACTGGAAAAGAGTTTCGCTACCAGCATCCACATATTTACAGTAATTTCCCCCCAAGTTGGTGGGTTGTTGCAGAAGATAATGTGGGTTGTTCCTTATTGGGCACTACTTTTCCTTCTCCAAGTTTATTTTGACCTTCCCATCAGTCATTCTCTTTTGCTCCATATTAATGCCTCCAAGGTACGTAGTGTTTTAATTGGCATTCTGCACGTACACTGAACCACTAGATCCTATCTTACATAAAGAAGCAGCTGGTAAATTCCTGTGAATTGTTCTCAATATGTGGGAAGTTCTTAAATTAGTTTCGTCTTTCCCAGGGAGACTAATACATTTATATCCTGTAGGAGCATATTGAATTTTTAGTTATTAACTCCAGGTAGAGCCAAATTCTTCCTATTTTTTTTTTAAATCTTGAAGACTAAGAGATAATTTTGAGTAATACAGATCTTTGAGAGCCATGTCACAAGGTCTTCCTACTTAAAATTATTGCTGTATTGTAGAGACATTAACCTGTAGCACGAGATACTTTTGCATGTGTTGGAAAGTTACATTGCAAGAGAGTAAACAACGAGAGCTCGAGCTCTAGGAACCGTCTGGAATGGAAATCAGAGATTTGTAACACAGTTCCCCAAGCAGCCACCTTCACTGACCTCAGCCTTATCGGGCGTTTGTTTTATGGTGAGCCAACGCAAAGAGAGGAAACAGATGAAACAGATCAAGGTTGCAAACTGAAGCCTGAGAAATGCATAACACGTATCACTCAAATTCTTAGTCCTGAACAGATCCTGAACTGGACAGCCGCTTCTCATAGTGGGCTAAAGGTCACCTGAAAGCCTTTCAATTTTCAAAATCTATTTTTAGGGGGGAAAATGAAATAAACAAAAGAAAAATCACGACAAAGAAAATTTCTTCCTTCCGCATAGGTGTTTTTTAGTAGAAAATGTGTCGTGTTTGCATTCTGAAGCTACATTTAGGCTCATTCTTATTGTACCAAGCCAAACAGGGTTTTCAATTTGCTGGACAGATATTTGAGTAATTGTGTCCAATCTATCATAGAGCCTGGCATGCAGGTAACATCCAAAGTTATTAGTCCCCCCCACCGCCCTGAAACCCTTGCACACCCCCCTTCTCCCACCTCACCCACGCATCCACACACACACACTTCCTCTGAAAGACAATGGCTACCCCTGCAGGAAAACAAACAAAGAAGGTAAAATGAAGTTCAGAAATCCAATGATTTATCAGGCTGAAGATCAGAGTGGAACCAAAAGTTATGTCAGGATATAAGGAGAGGTAAGTACAGAATAAAAACACATTATTAATCCTCATGATTATGACATTATCTGGCGGCCCATCATGGATTAGGGCAAACAGTGTGACAAAAGTTGGGTAAAAAATGGCGTAGGTGCAGCAAGGACAGATATAAGCATGTATACACATGGAAACAAACCCAGTGCTATATATATTTAATTTATGTGCGCTGCTAAACAAAGAATATACATTAAAAACAGATTTATGTATTCAAAGGCTTTTGTTGTCATTTCTAGATACCACTCATTCCCTTTTTGGCAACCATCAGTTTATTGTTTAGTTTCTATTCCTTTAATATTTGTCACCTGACGTTTTTATTCTACAAACACTTCCATGAAGAGTGTGGGACATATTTTCATTTTAAAGTCCTGGGTGTGCTTAGAAAATTGACTTATCAACCATAACACTGAAAATATAAAAAAATGACTACTATGAAAACCATTGACCCTGTTGATGTCATCTTCCAGAATATTTTAAATGTGGACAAGTCTCGTTCACCTCGTCCACGTTTTCCATTAGTTCCTTTCCAATTGCATTATCCGGTAATGCCATTATCTGCATTGGCTTTTTGCCAAGTGGGAAAGACCAGAGCTGAGGATGAGCACAGCCTACGTCTCGTGTTCGGTAGACAGGGTTCTGATGTTCTGCATTAAATAGTGGTCCACACAAAGGTGTTGCTGTGAATTCACCTGCCTGTTGTTTCCAGGAGCTGTCTTCTTTCATCTCAAGAGTCGGAAGCGCTATTTCATTTTGCCTTGCTCTCAATTAGCTTCTTTCACGGGGAGGAGAAGCACATACAAAAGTCGTGGTGTTTCTTTTGTCATTTTTCTTCACTTTGCCAAGGAAGCACTCTCTGAGGTGTAATTTCCTTGCTTTGAAGATGCAACATCTTTTGACATTAACTATTATCACTGCTCACTTTCTGGCTGTGACACTCCGCCCCCCCAAAAAAAACCCCCCAAAACCAAAACCTGCAAAAGATGAAGATGAACAACGTCAACTGCAGTTCTTCCAAGTCAACAAGCCTGTTTTGCAAGCGAAATGAATCATCCCCAGTGTTCCAGGCCAAGTCACCTTGGAGCTGCTTAATTTTATATTTTCGATCAGTTGACTGATAGTTGAGGCCTGGGGTGGGGGCTGAGTGGAGTCTTTCTGAATTTTAGCATTATTATTATTATTATCTATGACTATTATTGAACTGCATTTTGGGGGTCTGCTTTGAAATTCTTCCTGAGAAATGTTCTCTACTTCCTGAAAATGGAGGTGAAGCATGTAGATTACAAGGCATTAAATATAACCAACAATTTTGGTTCTTTAAAATGGTTACTCAGGGGCACCTGGGTGGCTCAGTCAGTTAAGCATCTGCCTTTGGCTCAGATAATGAACTCAGCATCCTGGAATCAAGCCCCAGGTTGGGCTTCCTGCTCAATGGGGAGTCTGCTTCTCCCTCTCCCTCTGCCCCTCTCTTACTTTCTCTCTCAAAGAGATAAATAAAAATCTTTAAAATGCTTACTCAGTTCACCTCAATGTGCTGCAGTTAAATTCATCAGATAATCTTCATGTATTATCAATTTACCACATTAGATCATTCAATTCTGATCTGTTGCATTGGTTTGCTGCCAAAATTCACTCGGAGTCCTTCCATGTCATTTCATGTTGGAGGGAGCATCAACATGAGGAATAGAGTAGATAATTATGCTGACTGGACAGCTCAAAGAGATTCAAACATCTATTTTCCAATACTCTGAATGCGTACCATCAAACTTTTGTTTGGGAATTTAATAAAAAGCTTAATTGTATGGTTAATTAAAATGCATTTTTGTCTTCCTTTGGTACCTGACAGACTAAGGAACATTAGAAATTGAACAAAGAAAATCTTGGAAAAATACTTTTTAAAGGAAAATATTACATGATTTTAAATTTTGAATTAAATTTTTATGCATTTATTTTTTGTAGTTTTTTTTTTTAATTAACATATGATATATTATTTGCCCCAGGGGTACAGGTCAGTGAATCATCAGGCTTACACAATTTTCATAGCACTCACCATAGCACATACTCCAATGTCCATAACCCAGCCACCTTCTCCCTACTTCCACCACCCCCAGTAACCCTCTTTGTTTTGTGAGATTAAGAGTCTCTTACAGTTTGTCTCCCTCCCGATCTCATCTTGTTTCATTTTTTTCCTTCCCTACCCCCACAAGCCCCTGCCCTGCCTCTCAAATTCCTCATATCAGAGAGATCATATAATTGTCTTTCTCTGATTGACTTATTTCGCTCAGCATAATACCCTCTAGTTCCATCCACCTTGTCGCAAATGACAAGATTTCATTTCTTTTGATGGCTGCATAGTATTCCATGTATATGTATGTATACATATACATATCTCACATCTTCTTTATCCATTCATCTGTTGATGGACATCTAGGTTCTTTCCATAGCTTGGCTATTGTGGACATTGCTGCTATAAACATTCGGGTGCACGTGCCCCTTCAGATCACTACATTTGTATATTTAGGGTAGATACCCAGTAGTGGGATTGCTGGGTCACAGGGTAGCTCTATTTTCAACTTTTTGAGGAACCTCCATACTGTTTTCCAGAGTGGCTGCACCAGCTTGCATTCCCATCAACAATTTATAATCTGAAAACACTTAATTTCAGATGCTTCTGAAAGAACATAGTAGGATCAAAGAAATGGTACATTTCCCTTGGAAAACAGATTGGCGGTTTCTTTTCTTTTTTCTTTTTTTAAAGATTTATTTATTTATTTATTTACTTACTTACTTATTTTAGAGACAGAGTGAGAGCATCCAAGATGGGGAGAGGCAGAGGGAGAAGGAGAAAGAGAGAGACTCCTCAAGCAGACTCCACACTGAGCTCGGAGCCCAATGCTGGGCTCAATCTCAGGGCCCTGAGCCAAAATCAAGAGTTGGCCACTTAACTGACTGAGCCATGCAGGTGCCCCAGCAGTTTCTTAAAATATAAACATGGACTTCTAATGTAGTTGGTACTACCTATTTACCCAAAAGAAATGAAAACATATGTCCAACCAAACTAGTACATGAATGTTCAAAGCAGCTTTACTTGTAATGCCACAAATCAAAAGAAACTCAAATGTTCACCAACAGATAAATGTACAAACAAATTGTTGTGTATTTGTATAGTCAAATAGTTCTTAGTAATATAAAGTAATGAAATGAATTCTTGATGCATAAAACAATACGGAAGAATGTCCATATAAATATACTGCATTAAAGAAAATGCAGAGTAATTGATAATGACAGAGAGCAAACCAGTGGTTGCCTGGGGAGGAGAGGTTGGAGCAGAGGGACAGATTATAAAGGACACGAGGAAACTTTTCAGGTGATGGATATACTCACTATCTGGGTTTTGATGCTACTTTCATAGATGTGTATCTGTGTCAGGACTTCAATTTGTATGTTTCAAATGTGGGCAATTTATTGTACGTTAATTATATTTCAATAAAACTTTTTAAAAAGGTAAACAGAAAAGGAAATATATACCACGTACATCCATTCATCAATAAGTAATTTTTGTTTTTAAGTTGAGATTAGAAGGACCATCATGACTATGAACTGGGAATTTTATGCCTTCCTCAATGCCAAAACTATCTGAAGATTTCCCATTCTTGCCTCTTCATTGCATGGTATGCCCAAGAATAGCAGTTCAAGTCAATAATATAATTGCTCAACCATATTGTTATCTTAGACATGGAAAGAGGTTTTTCTTAGGGGACATTTGTAAGAGCAATATGATTTCCAGGCTAGCATGAATGTCCACGAATACGTCCTTAACCCGTGTATTTACAGTATTGCTAGGATGGCAGAAGATAAGGAATTTTATCTAAGATACAATGCATTATTTCTTACCTCATAGCCTCATTGACAATATTTCTGTATGTCCCAAGCTCATTTATTCATTCATCTATTCACTCAGTATTATAAGTACATATTATGTATCAGGTCCTATTCTAGAAGTTGAGATACATGGAGTTCATCTTCCAGTAAGACATTGCATTATTAGTAGCCACGCCTACGTTCCATGTAGGCTTTGGAAAGCTCATTCACTACTCAACTTCAATTTTTACATAAAAATTTATTCAACCCCTACTCTCTTGCAGGCATCCAAATCAAAAATGCAAAGATGAACGAGACATTATTTTCTCCAGCTTCATGGAGATGCTTCAGCAAGAAAGATTCACACTAAACCAGCAATTCCAAGAGTGAGGGATGTAAATACAAGTGCTGTGGGAACAGTTTGCTAATGAATGGAATTGACTCTGAGAGACAGCTTGAAGGATGAAGTCCATACTTGACTTAACTAACTTAACTAACTAACTTAACTAACCCACATTTGACCCCAATTTTGTTCACCTTGGTTCAATGGCTTTTAATATTTGTGAACACTCTTCTACAGCTAAGGGATCCCAACTTCCTTTTAAAGGTGAACACAGGTTTTTTTATCTTGTTTTTCCTTGCAATGCCTAGTTCCATAAAAATGTGTTCCTATTATTATTTAATAATGATGATAGTAAGTGGAATAATTGACACACAGAAGTCTTGATCAAGATTCTCAGCTAACAGGTGGAAAAGGTTGTATTTAATTGGAATTGTTCTTCCAGTAATTTTTAATGTATTAAACTACCTTCGATATAGAACTTATTGTAAAGATTTTTTTTTAATGTTAATATATTATCTTCTAT
Organism: Lontra canadensis; assembly: GCF_010015895.1. Lineage (NCBI taxonomy): Eukaryota > Metazoa > Chordata > Mammalia > Carnivora > Mustelidae > Lontra > Lontra canadensis. The sequence goes on along the minus strand of NW_022631070.1, from coordinate 3,109,856 downwards.
GCCAGTTCTACATTCACACGAGCACTCAGTTGGAATAGTCTATCCACCAACAGTGATAAATAATATTTGTTTAATTACTATTCTTGTTTTCTTGGTGCCTATGGGAATAGAGTCTTTTTGTATAATTAAAACACTTGCGACTCAAGCAAGAGTGGTGCTTACTCCAGAATACTTTGGAATTAAATCACTTCTTTCTATTGGAGAAAATTTTACTTCGAAATCTTTTCTAATAATTTATTTGGCATTAGATGACATTGCTTTGTGTAGCTTATAGCAGGAACTACTATTTCTCTACAGAAAAGACAGCTCAGACCTGACAACAGAAAACGATTCTTAACCAATTCTCAGTGTATTAGAGTTCTAAAGGGAACATTTAAAACCAAGTACTACAGGAAATCCAAAATTGAGTTTACATATAGGCCAAAAGATCGTGATATAAAATATTAATAATAGTAACTTGCCTCTATTACATCTTCACTATCTTCTAGGTACCATTCCAGATTTTTCATTTATTAATGCATGTAATTCTTACAGCAATCTTATAAGTGGTTATTCATTTTACAGATGAGGAATTTGAGGCTCTGACTGATTAAGAAACTTACCCCAGGTAATAGAGCCAGCAAGAAGAAGCCAAGATCTGAACCTCTTCCACCTGACTCCAGAGCCCAGGCACTTAACCTCTGTGCAAAAAGATTTCCTTAAGATTTTCTCTCCCACCAATGGTAGGAGCTACTGCTACGGTGGGGGAAATGCAAGGGATATATTTATAAGCAGGCAACAGGAATAGGGGCCCTCCTTTGCAAATAGGAGATGACAGCTCCTTTAAACATGATCTACTAATATCTCAGGAGTATTTTCAGAAGGAACCCAGTGGGTTCACACCGATGGGTTAGATTTTTTAAATTACAATGCATTTTGTTTAGAAGAGGGATTAAAGTATTTGCCAAAATGATTTGTGTTGACAAAATGGCTTAGTACATTTGGCAGATTTATTTTGGGGAATGGAATAAATTAAGGTGTCTAGCAAAAGATGTGCTATAGCCACTGAAACAATTTCAAGTATTTCAGAAACTCTATTTTTATTCACTTTGCAAAATGTGCTTAGTTGAACTGCCAGTCCCTGTTACATTTCCATTTCTAAGCAATTAATTAAAATCCCAAATCAGTTTTTTTCTTGATCATGCCAGCAGGAGTTGGTTACCATGGAAATAGGAAGATCAGTAGTATTTGGAAGAGAGAGAAAAAATGGCTTGCATCGGTCTTTTATTTTGGAAACCTAAGCTATGGTCTAGAGGAGTTTGTTGGCTCAGCGGTAGGAAGCTCTGTTCCCCCAGTTGCAAGTGTGGCAGCAACCACTGCAAATTACTGACAGTGTGAGGATTACATTTCGCCCCCAGGGATATCATTTGGCCAGTTGAAAAAGTCATTTACTCAGCTTTTTCATGTCTTCTTTCTATAGGTTAGACCCACCAATGTAATTGATTACAGAGTATTCTGTTGTGGCTAAGCAGGATTTCAGATCAATAATTGGTTATACTTTGCAAAGACCCATCAAAACTTATTTATGATTTATTTATTATTATTATTATTTTTTGGTATGTCAAGCCAGTGTGCTTTAGATAGAAAGCTCATATCCAGGCAATAGTGCAAATTAAGAATGACCATGATGGAAACCATACTTCTTTAGATTTTAGAAAATAGAAACTGATGAGATATCATCTGTGGGTATTTAATTAAAACATAATTCAGTAGTGATCCCTTAAAGACAGTACTTAAAGAAGAAAGTATAATGAATAATACTAATATGCCTATAGTAAAACAAATAGTTGTACTGAAAAATTCTAACCCTCATTAAAGACATGACTTTAATGATGCAGATGGTAATAAAAGTAATAATTTCCAACATTTATTAAGGGTTAATTACGCATCACACACTGTTCTTAGTGTGTTGAAGGTATGAACTCAGCCTTTCTCAGCTGTAAGGAAGATCCTTTAATTCACAGATGCAGTGATTACCTTAAATTATCAGAACTTCCCGTGTGAAGAAATTCTCTACTTCCCTGTGCTCCTCAGGAGGCAGTCTGTGAAACCAGACCGGTGACACCATTACACTGCAAAAGATCCCACACAAAAGCCTATCTTAGTCTGGTAGCTACTGTTTTTCTCAAAATCACTGGAAAATTCAGGTATTAGAAAGAAAGAGGGAGCAAATAAGGACCTCCTGGCTTGCTCCAGCATTAAACCTCAGTGCGGTACTATGTCTAACAACAGCCAGAAGAAGCTCCAGTCTGTAGGCGATGGTAAAAATCAGGGAAATAATTTCTCAGCAAAGTTTTTCCTTAGTGTTGTAGGCAACTGATACGGTGCTGCCATTTGTGCCCATTAAATACTACTGTGTTTTCCTCATAAGAAAGTCCTCAAGGCAGATCTACGCGTCTTATGCCTATAAATATTTAATAGTGGTAATTATTTAACATGGGAGCCAGTCGTTTTAGCTAAACTTTGGAAGAAAAAAACTGAGCCACAGTTCCCTCTAGTTCACTGTCAGATGAACAGAAAGCTCCTGGCCAACTGAGGCACTTGTGGCAACACAAATCATATGGGTGTTTAGAATTCAGGTGCCATAGCACACTCGATATACTATGTATGCCTTAGGTCTCCGAGCTGCTAGCTAGGTAGCTAGAATGTATTTCAAAACATACGTGCACATTAGAAAAGGGGATTTGATATGCTAATATCTGTTGCTATTAAACACCCTCCCCATCAATCTACACTCTCTCACAACAAGACCCTGGAAATTTATATGCACACTTCCCAGATTTCCTTGCCTGCAGGATCCTGGTTTAGACTTCTTTTTGTATCTTTTAAAACTCTACATGTTGGCCACCTGGGTGGCTCAGTCGGTTAAGCATCTACCTTCGGCTCAGGTCAGGAACCCAGGATCCTGGGTTCCAGCCCTGCATTGGGCTCCCTGCTCAGCGGAAAACCTGGGTCTCCCTCTCCCTCTGCCTGCTGCTCCCCCTGCTTGTGCTCTGTCAAAGAAATAAAGAAAATTTTTTAAAAGTTCTACATGTTTATCAAGCACATACTAAATAAATAATACTCCTCTGCTCAGTAAGGAGAAATCCAAGAATAATATCCAGCTCTTGATTTCAAGGGGCAAAAAAGCTTATAATGTTCCTGTAGTAGAGAATATGGTGCTTTGAATGCCTTGAAGACTTAGATATCTTTGTTACACTAATCTCCAAATGAAAGTCCCATACATTGTAGACAAAGATAAGCAGAATGCATAAGGAAGCATCTATTTACTTAATTTGCAAGCACCCAGTAAGCACATGTTATGTTCTAGACACAATATTAACTATTGTGGTCTATCTATGCAATGGACTATTCTTCAGGAAAAAAAAAAAAAAAGAGAGAAAAAAATACTAGGTATTGGGGAATAAAAAAATATGGAAGATAATATAATGGAAGATAACATACCATAGTTATTAAACATATTATTTCTGATGTTGGCTCACTGGTTTTAAATTCTTACTCCGCTATTATAACACTCCAAGGATAGACTGTCAATGAACAGGTCTACCATCTTCCCAGTGTGCATGTTCCCTTGCACTGAATCTAGGCTGGCCCTGAGACTCATTTTGAGAGTAAAATGTGATAGGAGTGACCAAGACACAAGAAACCTTGCAGCCCCTACCTGGAACACTTGGGATGTTTTCTCTGGGGAAATCAACCACCATGAGACTTCCCTGCTATATGGAAGCCCAAATGAGCCAAACAGAAAGCCACATGAAGAGAGAGAGGGAAAGAGAAGTCTTCCAAGAACCCAGCTGTTCTAGCTATCCCAGCGGAGGCACCAGACATGTAAGTGAACCAGCTACCATCCTGGCCCATCCCATTGGGCCCTCACATGACTCCCTCCCCAGCTGTAATCTTTACAGTAAGGGACCTCTCAGTTGAGCCTGGACAACCCACGGTACAGGATGAAATAATGATAAATTATCATCTTAAGCAACTAAGTTTTTGGATGGTTTGCTGTATAGAAATACAGAAGCACTTAGAGGTTGTGTGATCTTAGACAAATTTAATCCCTATTGTTCAGCTACCTTATTGATAAAATGGAGCTATCATAGTACTATATGTCTTTGGATTGTTGTTTCTGGCCCTCAGTAAGACATTAGCTCTTTTTAGCCTGTGGAACTATGCGCCCAATATGGTAGCCACCATCCATTGATGGCTAGTGAGCATTTGAAATATGGCTAGTCAAAATTGAATGTGCTGTAAGTATAAAATACATGATGGATTTTAAGTACTCAAGGTGAAAAAAAATGTAAAATATCTAACCAATATTTTAAAATTTTGTTTATGTATAACCCTTGCCTTTGGCAATGTGTTTAGGAAGAAGTTGCTGCAGCCGAGGTTGAAGAGGTTGCTGCCTGTGTTCTCCTCAAGGATTTTGATGGATTTCTATCTCACATTTATGTCTTTCATCCATTTTGAGTGCATAGTGTAAAGAAGTGGTCCAGTTTCATTCTTCTGCATGTGGCTGTCCAATTTTCCCAACACCGTTTGTTGAAGAGACTGTCTTTTTTCCATTGAATAGTCTTTCCTGCTTTGTTGAAGTTTAGTTGACCATATAGTAAAGGGTCCATTTCTGAGCTCTCTCTTCTGTTCCATTGATCTATGTGCCTGTTTTTGTGCCAGTACCACATTGTTTTGATGATTATAGCTTTTGCAATAGAGCTTGAAGTCCAGAATTGTGATGCTACTGGCTTTGGTTTTCTTTTTCAACATTCCTTTGGCTATTCGGGGTCTTTTTCTGATTCCATACAAATTTTAGGATTATTTGTTCCAGCTCTGTGAAAAACATGGATGTATTTTGATAGGGATTGCATTAAATGTGTAGACTGCTCTGGGAAGCATAGACATTTTCACATTTGTTCTTCCAATTCATGAGCACGGAATGAAATCTTCTATTAAAATTGATTTTTTTTAACTTTTTAAAATTTATTACCAGGATAATTAAAAATTACAGATGTGGCTTGCATGTGTGGCTCTCACTGTATTTCTGTTGGCCAGTAATGCCCTAGAATATCAGTAACACAGGGTTGGACTTTGTTCACCTGTTATTACAGTGCCTCTAACAATGTCTGACATATAGAAGGTGTGGAAAAAAATATTTACTGAATAAATGAATGATGTCAGCCTGCAACCAAATTAGATTTTTCTCATGTTATTGATATCTTCCAAACCTTCTTTAAATAATTCCATGGTAATGAACCCATCTACTCATAGGTAACCCATAAGTGTCTGATAATTTCCAGGATATTAATCTGTTTTCAAATGCTAGACAGTTTTGTTGTTGTTAAATATTTTAGGGTCACCCAATAACTCTTTCACTGAAATGTGTTAAGATAAGCTCTTCTTGGGGCACCTGGGTGGCTCAGATGGTTAAGCATCTGCCTTCGGTTCAGGTCATGATCCCGGGGTCCTGGGATCGAATCCCGAATCAGGCTCCCTGCTCAGTGGGAAGCCTGCTTCTCCTTCTGGCTCTGCCTCTCTCCGTCTCTCATGAATAAATAAATAAAATATTTTTTTTTTAAAAAGATAAGCTCTTCTTTCTCATGTGGAAGGACATGCAAAAATTATAAGAATTCATCAAAAGTCTTCATCTGATTTGCTTAAACTTAGGGAACTGAATAAAGACACTGTATTTGCATTATTTTAGAAGGCCTTTGAGGTTAACTCAAATAGGGCTAGGTGGGATGAAATGTCTGTGAAATACAATCCAGTGGTGTTTTGTGTATATTACACATTCTTCCATGAAATCCTGTAATACAGTGATTGTATGGTGTCTACACTGAGGCAGCGTGTCATTTATGTTCTAAAATAGGAATGAGCTTATTACTGCCTATTTATACGGCTCCTGTGTCCTTTGTCGGCAACACAGAATTTTTTTTTTTTATTGTAACCGACAATATGAATTAACTTAAACAGAGAGCAGCTCTGTGTGTGTGTGTGTGTGTGTGTGTGTGTGCGTGTGTGTACACACGGGTAGCTAGTGGGAAGAGTTAGCAATTATGAGCATAACTGAACCACCAAATCTGGCAAGGTGGAAATAAATTCTGGAACCTTCAGGGGCTGGAATAATATCTTCGAATTCCCATCCTGACCGTCTCTCGAGCTGTTTCCTCAGTTGATCTTTTGTGTCTGCATAATCCTCTGTAGCCAACTTCCTCATGAGGCTCGAATGTACATCAGCAGCTACCTGGGGGTCACAGCTTTCCAAATTCCCTATCAGAGAGTAAAAAGTTGCTCCTGCCATAATGCATTTTGAAACATCTTGGGAAAAAAAACCTACCGTGGATCCTGCATCTAGTGCTGACCTAGCGTTGTGGGCTAGGATGTGTTTTCCATTGTAATCACATTATTGGAAGGATCAAGTGAGAGGCTGTTCCACCAGAAATGGGAAGCAACTTGGAGAAGAAGGGAAGGGAACAGGTACTGGGTAGACAAAACATGACAAGTTCACTGCAGCAGACAGTAATCATTATATTACCTGGTTTCACATTTGAAAGTACAGCGATGTTATTGCTGATACATGAATTCTTCCCAATGGTAGCAGTTTAACAGTGGATAAGTGGCTATACCTCTTTTATGGGGAAACATTTTTTATTTGTTTTGGTTTTTTTTTACATTTTTTATTTGAAATGTGTGCATTTTAATATCCTCTTTAGTTCTGGATATTTACCAATGAGGAAGGAAAGCAAGGATGTTTTCTGTTCCTGACATCGGGTTTAGCAGGGCAGGAATAATGTTATCTATTAATGAGCAGAGATGTTAGCTGAAGAGGTCTGGCGATGTTCCAGTTTGGTTAATTAAATCCTACCTGCTTAAATTCTGTCTTTATTTTCAAATGAATATTCACTGTTATTTCTCACTTGAAAAATTATTTATGTTATGAGTTTTAGACTGCTAGCTTACTTGTGACATTGCAGTTTACTTGGAGTTCAAAATGTCCTCGCTCCAATTCAATATTACCTTCTTTTTGTGGCGACTTTGAGACATTTCTCTCAGGACTATAAAGGTGGAACTATGTATTTTCCCAGTGATAATACACCCTTTTAAAATAATTTCTCTCTTTCTCACAGTGATAGCAAATAGTGAAATACCATGACTTTGCAAACCAAAGTTTATCTGATCCATTAGATACAGTAACTATACACTAAAATTTAGAGTAACAGGCAATGTGTGAATGAGCATGTTGCAAGTTGACAAAAGATCAAATCAAAATTAAATTACTTCTAATTAGTCATTATTACATGAGAACCTATTTCATGGAATCCATTGGACAATGTGCCAAATCGATATCTTCCAGTTTCAGTAAATGACACAAGTCATGACTGATTTTTCTCTTTTGTGGTTGTGACGAGAACATGTAACATGGGATCCACTGTGCTAAAATGTTAAGTGTACAATGTTGGAAGCCATAGGGACGGTGCTGTACAGCAGATCTTTAGAAGTTATCTTGCTTAACTGATGTAAATGCCTGTTGACTTAGCAACTCTCCATTCCCCCTCCCCCAGCTTTTGGCAACTTCCATTCTCCTCTGTTTCCCTGACAGAAACTACTTAGATTCCTCCTTTAAGTGGAATCATGCAGCATTTGTCTTTCTGAGATTGGCTCATTTCACTCAGTGTAATGTCCCCCAGGGTCAGCCATATTGTCACATATGGCAGAATTTGTTTTCTCAAGCTGAATAATATTCCATTGTATGAAACTACATATGTGTGTGTGTGTGTGTGTGTATCTATATATATATAGTACATATACGTATACTACATATGTAAATGCATGTGTACACCTATATACATTATATGCCTATACTTATAAACAACTTAATTGGGGTAGGCTGCATTTCAAGGGCTTAACAGCACAGTATCAGAGAGCAGAACTATAGATGTTTTGCTTTGGTGGCTGGAAATATGGCAGTGTTGCTGAAATGGGGAAAACTCAAGGAGGAGGAACAGAATTGTAGGGGCTGGCATGAAGAATTCTCTTCTGATCACTTAAGGTTTATGATACATATTAGAAATCCTCACAGAGGTGAAAAGTTTACAATTGAGTAGCTTTACCAGGTGGTTGGTATTCAATTGAATGGATATAATATAATTTATGTGAACAGTTCCTTACCACCGGAAAGTTTAGACAATTATACCAATGTTAAAGACAGTATGATGAAAACTCATAGACTTGTAACCTTGTTAACTTCCTGAAATATCCTTGAGATATTATTCCTAGAAGTGGAATTCATGGGTCTTAGCATATTCTAACTTTAAATGCTTTTGGTAAGTTGACCAATTTTCCTCCAGAAATAGTAGAGAAATTTATTTTCCTATCTACAGTATGTAACAAAGCTATAATCTGTATTTTCTCATTATCAGTATTATGAGATTTTAAGCCTATGTAATATCTTTTTTTCTTAAGATTTTATTTATTTATTTGACAGAGATCACAAGTAGGCAGAGAGGCAGGCAGAGAGAGAAGAGGAAGCAGGCTCCCCGCTGAGCAGAGAGCCTGATGCGGGACTCGATCCCAGGACTGTGAGATCATGACCTGAGCCGAAGGCAGAGGCTTTAACCCACTGAGCCACCCAGGCGCCCATGTAATATCTTTTAAAGCCCATTTACTTTGATAAAGAATCTTTGGTCTGGAAGTAGTAATAGATAATGAATAGAAAAGTGTCATTCCAGAAGAGGCTCTGGTTCTAGGGAAGGAAGCTGTATTAGAGATATATTCAGTGAGAAACGTGAATTTTTCCTTGTTTTAATACTTTAGTTTTCTCATCAAGCCAATGTTAGCTATCAGTAATTCAATAGTTTTATAGGAAATTAGCTTGTTTTATGTAGATAGAGGTGGGTCTATGAAAATATTTTTTAATCCTTTTTATTAGGAGATATTTGCCTCTGAAAATGATTTTTTGTCATATGAAAGGCGCTGAATTAGGACAAAACTTGTTCTATAAATTATTTTTTCCAAATGTATGACCAACTAGCTGACCAATTTTTGCAAACATAGAGGACTATTTTTATTATACCTGTCCCCTAGGTTTTCATATTTTGAATAATTTGTAATTGTACTTTCTCTTAATTCATTAAGGGTTTTTGGTCGAATACTCAGAAATCAAATAAGCTAGGATGATCAGAAACACCACATTTTGATAATATCTGGAACTATAAGAAAGACCAAAAAATTCCTATCTATTTGGAGAGATAGATATAGACAGGGAATACAAAAAAAAAAAAAAAAGGAATCGGAGAATAAATTAAATTTAGCTATGACAAGTTGAGAAAAACTTTAATATTCTTGGACTGTCATGATTAAAACACAATAATCTAAATATTGCAAATATTCTGACACAGAAAGAAGTGTCACAGAAAAAAGCTGTGACACTTCTAAAGATTCCCATATTAAAGAGAACCTGGATATCCAACTACCTTTACAGAACATGTATCTCAATGAAAAAAAAAAAAAACACAACTTTTTGAAAACAAATGGTGGTAAAAGTGTGAATGAACAGTCAGAGAGAGGATATACATAACAACTGGGATTACTAAGGCAGTAGTACCCCATTCAGTGACACAACAGACACACTTAATTCCAGAATAGGAGGGGATGTTAATCTAGTATTGGGGAACTACTGTTGCTGCCAAATGCCAAATCGGCTGGATGCTAACCACAGGGGTTACTCTTACCCCTGGAGCTGATTCATCAATTCTTTTGTTTGTTTGTTTGTTTTGGAGTGTGTTTTAAAAACAACGACACTGAGAATTTTATATTGTAGGATTATGTCAGCTACTCTCAGCAGTGCCACAATATGAAATTGCACTTATACTTCCATTATTCATAAAATAGCCAGAACATCCTATTGGGCTTGTTGTATAAGAAACAAAGTAGGATAATAAGTATTGGACATTTTGTTTATATTTAAGACATAGAAATATTTGAATACTATTGAAAATTTCCACATATTTTTACATACCAATTTCTCATTCTCTCGTTGGTTACATTTGATGCTTACTGCTAAAGGAAAAATATGTAGAATGAAACTAATTTCTGTAGATGTAGAGTCATGTGTTCTAGCAAGTTGTAATAAAGAAAGTTTCCAACAGTTGGTTATAAGTAAACCATTTGAGGACAGATTCAAATTCACCCATGATATGAAACTGGGCACGCTAGAAACTAAAACTATTTTGCATGCTGTCATATTCAGATAGGCATTGTGTGGGGAAAAGGGGTATGAGTACATCCCCAAGCTAAGAAAAAAAGCAACCGACTCCCCTAGAGCAAGTTGAGTTTGAAATGTTGTTCTGGAGATACCTATGTGACAGAGCTGAAGGGACCAAGAAAACAGTGGAAATGCAGAGTGGGGAGAGATCATGGCTACATCTGGCAGCAGCAGTCACAGAAGTGAGGAGATGGTCAGAGGATGAAGGTCACTTGCTCAAATCCATGGACTGAGTTGGGGTCAGGACCTAGTTCCCACGACACCCAGTGGAATGTACTTTCCACCACATGCGGATGGAGTTCTAATGGTTTTTGATTTGTAGGAGTTGATTGTTCATTTTCCGGGACTAACGCATAGAAAAGAGTAGCACAGAACAGAGCCATTATGTAAAGTAAGTTTCTGTATTTACACATGCAGTGTTCAGCTTTACCAAATAGTCATCTCCATGATTTACGACTAGAAAGATTAGGTGCTTATACACACTAGTAATGAAGAGGTGTGGGTAGTTAGTGTGATCTATATCTGAGGACAGACTTCAATAATGAGGAGCACACCTGCAGGCAAATGAAGGGTCTGAAGATATATACAGGTCAACGAAGGAAATGGAAGCTTAGTCGAGGAAAGAATAGGCAGGGGATGGTTCATGGTAATGATTTCCAACTATCTGCTGGGCTAAAATGAAAAAAAAAAGTGAATTAAACATTTCCTGTGTATCTGCAGAGAACAGAAGTAGGGAAAATATGTGAGGCAGAATTTAACTCATTAAAATTTTTTTGGCAATTAATAGCTGTTCAGAAGCGAAATCAACCATGTTGCCTGGACTCATTTAAATTCATGATTTTGAACCCCAAGAGAGTCACTTATACTGTCTTGATAATTTTATCCCGAGTCTTGAGTTAATTATTCTTTCATTCTTCAATCTTTCTCACTCTTCTCTCCAAACACCTAACACCTCTTCTCTCCTCCTCACTCTCAGCCAGTGTCCTTGCTTTTCCTTTTCTGAGAAAATTAAAGCAGTAAGAAGAGAGCATCTAGAAACCCCCATTAGCAAGTACACATACCTACCACTATCTACACCCAAATACTTCATATTTTAGTCTGTTATCATAGCAAGCTGTCTGTACATCTGGTCAAATCCAATAGCTCTACTTCAGCACCACAAAACATCTCCTTTATCTGAGGAAGAGACATAACTCAGCAAATTCCCCTTTCTCTCCTACATATTATTTTTGTCTTTGCTCTACCGTTTCCATCACAACACAAATATACTGTTATCTCTTCTATTAAACACACACACACACATGCACAGAGACAGACACTTCTCTTGACCATCTTTCCTCTCCCAGCTGCCATTCATTTCTTTTCCTCCTCTCTGCTCCCCTAGAAAGCACTGCCTATACTTACTGAATCTAACTCATCTTCACCCTTTCCCTCATAAACCAATTCAGATCACCATTTAACCTCAGCACCACTGCAAATAAAGTTCTATCATCAAGATCGGGTGATCTCCATGATGCTAAATGCAATAACCAATTCTTCCTTCTCACCTTCCTGGAACCACCAGCAGCATCCAACGTAGTGCCTCATTTCTTCTGCACCAGTGCACTTTCTTGACTTTCTTCCAGTTGGCTTCCACTACTTTACTTGTCTTGCCACACTCACCTGGGTTTTCCTTTGACCTCTCTGGTCACTCTTTTCAGTTTCTTCCCTAACTTCTTAATTTTTGCACACCCTAAGAACCAGCCATTAGACACTCCAATTTCAATCTCCCTTGGGGCACCTGGGTGGCTCAGGTCAGGTAAGCGTCCAACTCTTGATTTCAATTCAGGCTCAGGTCATGATCTCAGGGTCATGCGATCGAGCCCCATGCGGACTTGAGATTTCTCTCTCTTTCTCTCTCTCTCTCTCTAACCCCCACCTTGCTCCCTCCATCTCTCTATCACTCTCTTAAAAAAAATATTAAAAAATTCCAGTCTCCCTTATCTGACTGCCTGTCAGTGTCTTCATTTGCATGTTTCATGGTCATGTGAAACTTAACACGTCCAAAATGGAATCCCCGATTTCCATATATAAACCCTCTTGCCTCTAGCTTGTCTGTTGATGGCAACTTCATTCTTCCAGATGTTCAAACCCAAACTCCTAGGAGTTCTAACTCTTTCCCTCACATTGCTTATATAAGCAGTCCAAAATTCTTGTTTGTTCTGACTTCAAAATATACCCCAAACCGAATACCCACTTCACATCACTTTCACTGATACCACTTTGGTTTCAATTACCGTATTTTACCTGGATTTCTGTAACAGCCTCCTAAATGGTCTCTTGTCAGAATAGTCTGTTCTCAACAGTGTAGCCAGAATGAGCCTGTGGAAATGTGGGAACAGGAGCTGTCACTCGTCTTCTCCAGACACTGTCCTGATTTCCATTTTCAGACTAAAGGGCAAAGCTGTTTCTTCTGCTTGAAATGTTCTTTCCTTAGTCTCCCTTTGCTAGTCCTCATTCCTTTCTCAAGCTAATAGTCAAATCTTACATACCCAATAAACCCCAGTGTGACTCTACTGTTTAAAATTTCAATTATCCCCCTGCTACAGATTCTCCATACCCTGTATACTCTTTTTAACAAATTCCATAGTATATTACTCACAACAGGGCCTGAAATACTCCTGTTTATTAACTTTATTTTTTATTGTCTGTCCTATCCACTACCCCCACACACATGTAATATACGCTCTTCATTGTAGGAATTACTGTGTTATTGATATATTCCAGGTACCAAGAATAATTATAATTAAATAAATTGCATGAATGAAAGAATAAATGTAGAAAATGATATTACTTTACTAACAGTAGTCAAACAAATTTTCAGAGGGATAAAATTAGACTACATCAATGTGGTTTTCTGAGTTGAAGTATTTCTATGATGAGGTATAAAGGCCTTAAGAAATATGGATCAATAAAATGTATCTTATTTTAAAAATGCTTATCATAATACTATCACCAGGTAAATGCATTTTTATATATTCAAAGTTTTAAAACTGTATGTTCTTCAAAAATAGATATGCTTTTCTAGTTCCAGAAATACGACTGAATATACTTTTTTTAATTCCTCCTTGTGAAGTATAACTGAGAACTCTGGACTTAATACATGAAATAAACATAAGAATAATCTGAAAAGTAAAGGAATGAAGGAAGCTTAGCTAAGGACTTGAGACCCAAGAAATGACATAGTGATGAGTTCCTTGGGTTTCCTTTTCCCTCAAAAAAACTAAAGTAGAAACTCAGAAACACCTACAGGTACATACAAAAAAGCTCCAACAAAAGTCTCTCCTCATATGAAGTACCAGGAAAGAGGCAGCCTACCAAGTGAGGTAACTTGTGACAGTAACTGTCTTACTCAAGGCAAACACCTTAGAAACAAGCTGTGGTCCCTCCCCACCGCACTAGTAAAGGCTGAATGGGAAGCACAGAAGTTCATCCTATTCAGGTTGTAATAAGTTTCAAGTTCCCTGCTGGGGTGTGGTCAGTGAAGGACAAGTAAGGAGCTGCATCTTCCCATCCCTACTAGGTAGTAAAGTTCCCCCTACCTCAAGTTGGTGGACATCATGCAGGGAACAGGAACAAGGCACTAACCACTGGACAGTGGAGCCCTAATGGTGAGCTGACACTTCTTTTCTGCCCAGCAGTAATGAAGTATTAACCTGGGCTGAGAGAGAACCTGTACTTACACCCACTGCTGAGAGTAAAGAACTAGTACCACTCCCTTACCCAGATAGAATGATGTCAGAGGAAGACAGCAGAAACAGAAGCTTTAAATAAAATGCAGATTCTCAAACATAATATGTAAAATCCTCAGATTTCAATACAAAATAACTCATTGTATCAAGACCCAAGAAGATTTCAAATGGGTGACAACTTATGGATGGCAACATCAAGATGACCCAGATGTTAGAATTATCAGCAAAAGATGTTAAAGCAGCAATCATAAGTATGCTTCAATGATTAATTACAAATACACTTGAAACAAATGAAAAGAGAGATCATCTCAGCAAAGAAATAGGAAGTCTGAGCAATGAATTGAAAGTATAAAGAACTAAAGAGAAATTTTATAAAATAAAATAACCAAAATAAAAACTAACTAGAAGGGCTCAGCAGCACAATGAAAGGGCCAGAGGAAAGAAAGAGTGAGCTAGAAGATAAAACAAGAGAACTTAGTATGAACGATAAAGAGAAAATAGACTAAAAAAACTTGAGCAAGCCTTAGGGACTATAGAACTATAATGGAAGATCTACCCCTCATTTCATGGGAGTCCTGGAAGGAGAGGATAAAGGGCAAAAATAGAAATGTACTTAAAGAATAATGGCTGAAAACTTCTCATTTTGGCAAGAAACATAAGATAACAGATTGAAGAAAAACTCACACAAACCCCAAATAAGATAAACCCAAAGAACTCACCACAACATCATAGTTGAAAAATTTTAAACTACAAAGAAGACATCTTGAAAGCAGCCAGAGATATGGACCACATCTTTTTTATCCATTAGTCTATTGAAGGGAGTCTTGGCTCTTTCCACAGTTTTGTGATTGTTATGAACATTGGGGAACATATGGCCCTTCTTTTCAATACATCTGAATCTTTGGGGTAAATATATACAATAGAATATTACTCAGCCATCAGAAAGAATGAATACCCAACTTTTGTATCAACATGGACAGGACTGGAGGAGATTATGCTGAGTGAAATAGTCAAGCAGAGAGAGTCAATTACCATATGGTTTCACTTATTTGTGGAGCATAAGGAATAACATAGAGGTCGGTCATTAGGAGAAGGAAAGGAAAAGTGAAGTGGGGGAAATTGGAGGAGGAGACAAACCATGAGAGATTGTGGACGCTGAGAAACAAACTGAGGGTTTGCAGGGGGAGGGGGTGTGGAGGGTAGGATAAGCCTGGTGGTGGGTGTTAAGGAGGGCACGTATTGCATGGAGCACTGGGTGTGGTATTGTGGTACATAAACAATGAATCTTGGAACACTGAAAAAAGAAAAGAAAAGAAAAGACAAAAGGGAAGGAAAGGAAAGGAAAGAAAAGAAAAAGCAGCCAGAGAGAAACAAAACCTTATCTATATAGGAAAAATAATTCAAATGACAGTGGATTTCTGAGGAGCAAATCATAGAGCTCAGAAGAAAGTGACAGCATTTTTCAAGTATTGAAAGGAAGAAGAATCAAATCAGAATCCTATATCCAGTGAAAACACCCTTCAAGAATGAATGGAAAATCAAGACTTTCTCAGATAAAGGAAAAGTAAGAGATTATGTCACCAGAAACTTTCCCTACAATGACTGAGGAAAGTTTTTCAAACAATAGAAAGAATACAATAAAAAGAAGGAAATTTGGGACATCAGAAAGGAAGAGAGAACACGGTAAAAAAAAAATGCATAAATACACAAACTTTTCTTCTCCTCTTGAGCTTTCCAAATTATGTTTGGAAATTGAAGCAAAAATTGCAACACTGATATGGTTTTAAATTAGTGTAGAGAAAATATCTAAGAAAATTATCTAAAAACCTCTGTATGGTAAAGAGACCTAAAGGGAGATGAATTTTCCATACTTCGCTCAAATTGGTAAAATTATGCCACGTAAATAAAAGCACTATAAGTAAATCTAAATGATTTAGTGATGCTGAGAGGTGCCTGGGTGCCTGGGTGCCTGGATGGCTCGGTCACTTAAGCATCTGACTCTTGATTAGGCTTCCGTTATGATCTGAGGGTTGTGAGACTGAGCCCCGTGTCGGGCTCTGCACCGGGCATGAAGCCTGCTTGAGATTCAATCTCTCCCTCTGGCCCTCCCTCCTCTCACTCTCTCTTTCTCAAATAAATAAGTAAATCTTAAAAAACAAACAAACAAACAAACAAACAAACAAAAAGAACAGTAATGCTAACAAAAAAAAAGATTTTCCATTAAAGGCCACATCTGGACACGTGAAACCATGAATGTCTTTAAAAGTATACCAAAACCCATGGAGACCGGGAAAAAAAAAAAAAAAAAAAAGGCAAGGAGAGTGGTTTCCTCATTTTAAAGATGGGAATAATGTTCATCTCTTTGAGGATCTGTCCTATCTCATGCAAAAATCGAAACTGACCTCAATCTGAAGAGTGGCAACCGGTTGAGTTGAACATTGGGATGCAGGGAACGCTTGTGTGATTATTGTATTTGAAGCACTATTTTCATTTTCTAATAATTAACATAAGCCTGAAAATTGAATTCAGAATAATAACTGGATAAGAGCAACTTCACCCCCACGCCAAGCTCTCAAAGTAAAAAAGTAACAGCACTGATGGACACTTATCACAGTTGACTAGAACAAAAACAAACTTTTCCAGTTACTCTGTTGTGCTGCATGTGGATTTTGTGAATCAAGCACATGAACGGGGGGAGATTTATGTTTGTACAAACACATGATCATTCATACATTCTCCCTCTCCCAGGTTGGCGTACTTACGCATATAACTTTACGGGTGTTTATCTCTGCCAAAGATTCATCTGATCTGATACATCAGGCTTCATATTTCACAACAAAGCAAAAAAAAAAAAAAAATCTTTCCTGGAGAGAGAGAAAATTTGAAACAAAGGTTTTTGTTATCAGAAAGATACCTACAAGAGGATTAAAATTTTCTTTCTAGATCCAATCTAGACACAGTATGCATCACGCAGCTGGAGGCAAACCACATTTACAGAAGAACTGCTGCCCGTATGGTGATGAGCTGTGAATGGTGGAGGGCTGTTTGGGAAGCACACGGGAAGACCCTATTTTTACCCGTAAAATAAAGTATCTGAGAGTAGACTGTCTTATTTCCCCTATGTGGGTTAATAGTTGTAAACCTGAAAAGGTTGGTAATGCTCTCAGCTTGTGGTGTTCCTACTTAAATTTTCTCCGGGCTCACTATGTATCTTTATGGAAAACATGAATTTATATGGAATGTTCACAGTGCTCATTCTCTCATTAGGTCTCCATGAGTTTGGTATTTACCACCTACGTGTTTGAAGCACGGAGATGGTAAGTCCCAGTGTGCCTGAGATAGTCCTGGCTTTGTCCAGGCATAATTATCACTAGCATCCCGTTTCATTCTCAAAAGTCCTCCCATTTGAATAATAAATTTTATGGTCAGCTTATTGATAGGGAAGTCCGTGCTAGGGGTGAAACAGACAAGAATCATAAAATATCAAGACAGATATTGAATCTACTTTCTATTAACGTCTTAGCACAAGTGATAAAGAAGGTAAGCTTTACTGAAGAGTACAATTAGCCTTCATTTTTTTTCTCCAATAAAACACTATGCCTGTGGCAAGTGAAACAGGTTGGGAGGGAACTGACCAGAAATGAAGGGCAGTCTTTCTGGAGCCTGGCACTACAGAAGAGAGCAGCAGTGATGGAAACAAGAGGAAACCAGGGCAGAGCATTCTGAAGTCACAGTGGGTGGTACTTTAAGGGCCAGATAATGACATAATTTCTTCTTCCTTGGGTGCACATTTTTTAATGAGGCCTAAAATGGTCTCAGAAATTGCAGGGTAAATGCCAGGAAATAATCCAAATCTAGCAGGGTAAATGCCAGGAAATAATCCAAATCTAGAGTAAGACTATTTGAAACATAAACTGAAAAATCATTAGAAACGAGTTCTGGGAAACACTCGATTTCTTAGAATGGCCCACCCAACAACATCACCTAAAAATTAAGTTTAGAAGAGTTTACTTAAAAAATAGAATAAAATAAAATTACATCTGGTGTAGCTGGCTGGTTCAGTTGGTAGAGCATGCAATTCTCAATCATGAGTTCAAGTTCTGCTGGGTGTAGAACTTTCTTAAAAATAAATAAATAAATAAATAAATAAATAAATAAATAAATAAATAAATAAAATTAAAATACTAGCTTAGAAATTTAATTTCTATCTATGGCCAGTGCCAGGTAGAACAGAAGCTTTAAAAATAGTGGAAGCAGTGGGGGAAAATATTTTGTATGACCTGGGCCAAACCAGCCTATATTTTTCTTAAGAGAGAGCATTTACTTTTAAAATATATTTCATTCTACAACTTTTTAGTTAAAAAATAAGTTTCCCAGTAATAATGGCTTTAGAAAAGCTCTGATCTTGGGGAGTTTAGGTGACTCAGTCAGTTAAGTGTCCGATATTTGGTTTTGGCTCAGGTCATGATCCCAAGGTCATGAGATGGTGCCCTGAGTTGGGCTCCATTCTTCATGGGGTGAAGTGTCTCTCCTTGTTTGAGAATCTCTCCCTCTACCCCGCCCCACCTCTAAAATAAATATATTTTAAAAAAAAAAAAAAAAGGAAGAAACAAAAGCTCTAATCTTGTTTTAGTTTAGAGAGGAGACTGACCACATCTTCAAAAACGGCTGTTTGCGTTCATAGTACATCTTCATTGGGTAGTTTGCTAAGGAATGTTAGGTAGCATCTGACCCTAATTCTCAGCCAACAAGTATGCATCTCAGTTAGGTGAGAAGTTATATGAATAATAATAATAAGAGAACATTATTTAAGATTCAATCACATTTAAACCTTATTATATAAAATTCTGACTCTCCTGAAACAAGCAAACAACTAAACAAAAAGCTCCTTTCTCTTTGTGAGAAGACCCAAATATGATCATCAAAACAGGTCAAGAGAATCACTGAATTGAACCAATTTGGGAAATTGGACTGTACCCATTGAGCATATGCAGACAGACATCTTTGGGAGTTTCCTACATGTGATTTATAACCATAAATCATCATGCTTAGAGTTCAGGCATCCTAAGTGGAAAGCTTTACATAAAGTAGGAATTCTTTTTGTGGCATTGTTTGATTTTGTTTTTGTCTTTTTTTAAAAGATTTTATTTTTAAGTAATTTCTAGGTTCAATGTGGGGCTCGAACTCACAAACCTGAGATCAAGAGTCACATGCTCTACCGACTGAGCCAGCCAGGTGCCCAGGCATTTTTTGTTTTTACATTCGATGTTAGTTAATGCTAATAAATATAATAAAATAACAGATGTGGGGAAGATTCACACTTCCTCAGCCTAGTGAAGTCTCCAAGGAGTCCTGATTAAAATCCATGTTAATTTTAATGAAGCTATTATTTACTGAAAATGTTTGACTATGTTTTTAAAAAATTTTTTTTATTTTAAAAATTTTATTTATTTAACAGAGAGAGATCACAAGTAGGCAGAGTGGCAGGCAGAGGGAGAGGAAGAAGCAGGCTCTCTGCCAAGCAAGGAGCGTGATGTGGGGCTCGATCCCAGGACTTTGGGATCCTGACCTGAGCTGAAGGCAGCCACTTAACTGACTGAGCCACCCAGACCCCTCTGACTATGTTTGACTTTGTAATTTTCAAATAAAATCTTACTAGTGCAAAAATACTCCTATCTAAAAAAGAAAATTATATTAAAGGAAATACTTCCAGAAACACTGGCCCAAGGTATGGTAGACTACAAAATATCAGACTACTAACACAAACCAGATAAAACAATGATGAACATTTGGGTCATTCCAGAAAATACATATTTTTGTTTTCATTTTGGAAAACAGGAGAGTGTCTCCTATTACATTGGTAGTACATACTATTTGTACATCAATTAACACTCAAATTAAACTAGAAATTAGAAATTTATGCATTAACTACTACTAAAGCATTTTTCTCATTTATAAAATGTCTTTTTTTCCCAAATTGATTCTTTTAAGAGAATCAAATTGAGTTTTTAAAAAATGGGGTCGATTGTAGGGTGACCGATGGTAACTAGACTTGTGAGATGATCATTTTTTTAGTGTATAACCGACACGACACATCAAATTATAATGTACACCTCTAACTTATATAATAATAAAACAAAATGTTTTTTTTTTATATTTTCAGGTATCAACATGTCACCTACATACTCAGAGGCCATAGAGTCTTTTTTTTTTTTAAGATTTTATTTATTTATTTATTTATTTGACAGAGATCCCAAGTACGCAGAGAGGCAGGCAGAGAGAGAGAGAGGAGGAAGCAGGCTCCCTGCAGAACAGAGAGCCAGATGCGGGACTCAATCCCATGACTCTGGGATTATGACCTGAGCCAAAGGCAGAGGCTTTAACCCACTGAACCACCCAGGCACCCCTAGGGCATAGAGTCTTATATCGTCTTATTGATTATTTGCTGTTCTTTCTAGCAAAAGAACATTGCCTCTGGACTTGCTCCATGAACTCAAAAGACCCAACATGGAATTTGATATTTAAACTGTATTTGTGACACTATAAATATATCTGGCTATTGGATTTTTATAATATTTAATCTCCAAGGAAAGCTTGAGAACTAAAATGTCAATCTGTAAGACATTCTGAAAGAGCTGTTCATTCATTTTAAGCTTCATCATGATACAAAGGCAATAATCCTCAGAGAATATATTTTTTTCCACAATAAAAGGAATCACAATGATGTGAAACTTGTTTCTTTCACTCAAGCTGAAGCTGTCCATAGAGCATTGCAATGTAAAAGAGGTACTATTAAGTCTTCAACCTAGAAGAGTTGGGCATTAATTCAAAGGCATCAGAAACTTGACCCAGTTATCGTTTTGTAGACCTGGTAATTCTCGCACTGATAAATCCTAACCGTGTTTTTAGCTTCACTGCCAAAGCCTTCCTGTCCTTCTCTAGGTTGGCCACACCAGCATCTTCGCCTTTGGTTGCTACATCATTCTCACCCCACACAGAACTAGATCAATCACCTCAACAGCCTCCATGGTAGTTTACACTCTCTGATTTAGTTTTTTACTCAAGTTAATGTCACCCACAGGTTACTACATTTTTTGCCCTCAACGTAACAGGATGTTTCAGAATTTCCATATTGCTAAATAAGCCTTCATGTGTCCCAGAAGAGCTAGGGTTTGCACTGAAATGCGGGTCCAGAAATCATTTACCTGCTCGTTGAAAGTGTTTGATCTTTTACTAAATGCAATGACAATATTTAACTGACTTATTGACGATTTCTTTTGATCCCTTAATAATTCAATCTGTATCAATGTTTTTAGGGAGTTAAAGTGGCCAGAAGATAATGACTATTTTTGTTTAACCAACTTTATAAAAAGACTGGTGTAATGCCATATCCTATTAGGTGGTTCATAAAAACATTTTAGGATTACATGTACTTAACATCAGATATTGGTGAGATGCTTTCAAACAGTGGTAAGTTCTATTATATATGCACATAATGAGAGATTGGAAAAACACCAATGTATTCAAGCTCATATGCCACCAATGAAGATTTTTTGATTGTATAATATTTATAGACTCCTAGGTTAAGATGTTATCTTGATAGTGAAAAAGGTTGCATAGTAACATGGAAAATATTTATGATTTAATAAAAATAGCCACTCTTTTATGAGTACCTCCTATGGAACAGGAACTTCATATCAATCGTTTAGTTGGTTGTACAATGAAGCTTCCGTGTTTGTCCTCCACTTCCATACTTTTGTCATCCTCACATTATAGATGAGGAGAGAGACATGCACCCAGCTTGGAGAACTTCTCCCCTGTCACATCACAAATACATGGTAACGAACATTGAAACTAGGGCCTTTGATTTTCAACTCTGAGATTTTTCATGGTGCTCTCCAATATTAACACCACTGAAAAAACCGGAAGGCAAAATGTACATGGGAAATGATGCATGCTAATCATCATAGTTTAGAAACAATGCAAAACTTGGATAGCAGAGATTTAATGTAATAGCAAGTATTAATTACCGAGCATTTCCTTTCTTTTTCAAAATTTTCTTAATTATTTTTGCAATAGCTAACAATGGAGAAAAAAGTAAAAGCAAAAGAGAACTAGGACAAGTTCAGTATTGAGGCACTCATTCCTTTGACATGATGGACTTGGATTAATTAGATGAACTTTGTATAATTTAATTTTTCTGAGGAGAAGCACACAAAGACCTTCTCGGGACTAAGTAGGCATGGTTGTTAAAGGAAGCAGACTGCTCGATGACACCTAAAAAAGGAACTGATAGGAAATGAGATGAGCCTCAAAAGACCGGTATTATTATGTTTTTAATAATGAAAGCATTAGCACCAGAATTGTGAGAATTTTATCTGCTCTATCATGAAATAAGGATCTAGATAGTATGCCATAATTAAAGATTGACTTTGATTTAGATAATCCATTTTAATTGCATTTTTAATTGTAGTGAAAATTTCATGAAGTACCATCTGAAAATGCTGATGTAGAAAGATCAACTAATCAAGATCATGCCGTTATATTTGAATTACCAGAAAGGGACCATGAGAAGTAAGAGTAAAATATATCCCTCAACGGCACACGAGTCCTCGTAATCTCATCTCACCTTCTGGAACAATGCAAAACAAATTAAAGCTGGTTCACAAAATGTCATACAATCTGGAAGCAAGATTCTAATTGATGAAGAAACGGCTTTTTAATGATTCTTTAACAACCACAGAAAATTTCTATTACTCGAAATCGTGACAAAAACTACCTTAAAGGGACAAAGTTATTTCTATCAGTTTTTTTTCTTTTTAATCAACTCAGAGGTCCCCCTGGACACTATCTGACCTATCCATACTCTACCCTGTTCCGTGTGGTTGAATGGATGGGCACCTGACCTGTTAATTGTGAATGTTTCCCCGACCTACCCCAGATCCCCCACTCTGAGTAGTTTTTTTTTTTTTTTTCAAATATGCTCAAAATTAGGAAAAACATTACTTGCAGTTACCAGGTTTACTTGACCTGGATCACCACTTCCCACTTACATGGTCTTAACCCACTATGGCTATTGTCATGAATCCATTGATCTACGGTAGTCTTGAAATGAGTTTGGGTCTATAAAATGTGGTTTTATAGGTGGCTCTGCCATCTGTTTGTCTTCCTGTGTTTGCCAGTTGCCTCTGCAGCACTCGCCATACTGAATTTTTAAAATATGAATTTATTTTTAGTGTTTCCCATTAAAGCAATGGAACATAGTATGTGTCCAATACATATTTCAATGTTGAATAGATTATGATTTCCTTCTATTTTGATTAATATCTCATGTAATATGTGTTGATCTGTTGAGCTTAACAGCTCTCTATGCTTCCCATAAAAGTATATACATACTCCACCCACATACACACAGGCACAAATACACGCACTAATCAAAGATAATACATATATGTTATCTTTGCTCTGGGTATTCTATAAATTGCAGAGTATATCTGGAACCCGACTATGATGCTGGCTCTATGTTTAATCCATACAAGAGAAATGGTGCTTAATAATCTTTTAAAACTTTATATTTACAATTTAGTTTCTTCAGAACTATGACAGCACTAAAAATCAAGCTTTTTGTAATATAAGGGTTGTTATCAAGTCAGGTTGGAAGGTTGCTAAAAAGAACAATTAAAGGACTTGGATATAATTGAACTGAAAATGAAAAATAATTAATTCAGATAATGTTTAATAAAGGTTACTGGATTGCCTAAATTCTGTATGTACTATGGTTCTGCTGGAGTTAAAATCATATTCTGAATCTATTTCCCATCTCACATTTCCTTCCAAAATAGGTTATTAAACTTAAAAAAAAAAAAAGCATACATTGGCCTGGAAAAACTTAGATTACAGGAAAGCAAACTCACAATAATCAACAAATATTTAAGAAATTATTTCTCCAATCCCTTAATGTGTTTCTAATTGCATATTCACTACCATAGAGGAAAATTAAGAAGTAAGGGTGTCCAGATTTTTTTTTTTTACTCAAGTATTTATTTAGCCAGTATTAGATCTTCAACTTCGGATTTTATGCAGTGAGTGTTGGGCAATGATCTTCTAACACAGATGTAAAATAAGACCTAAAGACATTATTGAAAGTATATATCTTTTTGTCCCCCCCCGGAAGGTCTGCAGCAAGGCTCAGCAATTTGGAAAATAATGAAATAACATTACATAACAATTACATAATAATAGAGAGAAGTAACCATCACCTGGAGTCACAGAAAACTCTAATTACAATTATTTCACCTATCACCAGGTGATAGGCTACAATTAAAATTTCTTCAAAATATACAGGTTAAGACGATTTTCTGGCTAAAATCACCAGAACAGCAGCAGACTCTTCCATTTATTGCTTAATGAGATGAAAACTAGATATTCAGAGAGGTTCCACTTGATGTCTCTTTTGAAGGATGGGGTGGGGAAGGTGGTATTCCTGAGCCCAAATTAGCCCTAAGGAAGTTGAGTGCTGGGAGCATTAGAAAAACATTTCTGGGACTACAATAAAGCTTACAAATTTCAGAAATAGTTCTATAACTTTAGGAGGCATTTGTGTTTGGGAAGTATTGAGGGTAAGAAATGCTACTTACGTTAGTGTAGGACACACAACAAAGCTCAAAGTAAAACAAGATGTGTATTGCATTTTCAGATTAAGATAATTTATTCTTTTTAAAAAAGAGTTACTTATTTATTTGAGAGCGAGAGTGCTGCAGGGGAGAGAGGGAAAGGGAGAAAAAGTCTCAAGCAGACTCCACACCGTATGCAGAGCCCCACTTGGGACTCGATCCCACAACCCTGACATCACAACCTGAGCCGATCACCTCATCAACTGTGCCACCTTAAGGAGTTTAATATAGTAAAGATGAGAGATTCTGGTGAAAGATGACGATTGTAAAGGCATTCACTTTCCATCACAAAAACTGAAAGAAATGAGAAAATGGTAAAATCTCCATTAACATTGAAACTATGTGAGGCATCCTTATCCCACAGATTTTTTATGCAGTATCTCTTATTTTTGTGTTGATGAGTTAGAATACTTCCTTCTTTACTTATTTCAATGAATATTTATTGAGCAGTTACTGTGTGCATGCAGAATGAACTCATTCACGTGCTAGGGATTCTTCGGGAATGTCTGTTACATTTTGTATAGATTGGGCCACATTACTGACATCAACAAATATTTACTGAGCATTTATTATGTGCAAGCAGAAATTCGGCACCCTCAGAAAGTGGTTATTGTCAGGGGAAATGAATGGAGATAAATATTCTTTATTCTGGAAGAATGAAGGCTGCCATTGGTTATGGGGGCCAGAAAATAGGGAATCTTTCCATTTGAAGTTGGTTCCTGACACAGGTGGCATCATTCAGGTCTGCTTTGTCCGGATGGAGTTTAAAAGCCAGAGCAAAACAAAATCCTACCACTACGGGGCCTTTTACTGCTCCCTGATATGGGGATTGCCATGACCTGAGGTTTCCTGGGTTGGCAATTGGAGAGGCTCCAAAATCGCATTGTGGGATGGGAAATCCTACTTGTCAGGCCATAGGCCCCGGAAAGAAGCATCCGCACATATATGTGTAAGGTTCCTTCTCCATATTCTCTGAAAACACGGTCAGAGTATGCATAGTTTGTCTTCTCTCACTTAAATATATTGTACAAATCCTTCTAACTCAATGTTCAGTGTTATAAATATGTCAGCCCTTCCCCAAATGGATCTATAGCTTCAATGCAATTCCAGTAAAATCTCCAAAAAACTCTCCAAAACACCCAGGCGCCCCACCCTCTCTCCTTATAAGGCCATAGTCCTATTGGATTGAGGCACTAACTTTATGAACTCAATTTTAATTACTTTCTAAAGATTCTACCCCCAGTCATACTGTGGAGTAGGGCTTCAACATATGAATTTGCGGGGGACACAATTCAATTCATACCATCATCTTTATGAAGTTTAAATAGAAACAAAAGCAAACTAATATATTGTGTAGATACTCCTACGTCTTTAAACAAAGGAAACAATACAACAAGGGAAAAAGAAATGCCAATTTCCTTGATGATGCAGGGAATGGGGCCAGGAAAACGCACTCATGTTGATTCAGTGGTACTGGTGATGTTCTATTTTTTAATGAGGCAATTTCTGTTTATTTGGCTATTATAATCCATTGGGTTTTTTTAATTTCTTAATAAAATGGGGAAATATTTACAGACTATTCTCATTTGGTGAACAAACAGCATATTTGTAGTATGTAGTTGGAATGATAAAGACAGAAAAATTTTACTCCAATATATACTAAAGTGGTAACTTTAGTTTTTTTCTGGCTGGTGGGATTATGAGGATTTTCTTTTCTAACTATTTTTTTCCACTTTTCCAAAAATATTATGATCTGAGTCAAGCAGACGTTTAAAGAAAATAAAGGTACAATGAGTGCTCATGGAAAGACCAAGCAGCTTGCAAAAGAATTATTTCAGCATCAGATTTTCAAGGAAATTCCACCTGTGGTGTGACAGGAGCTGAGCCGGGGTGAGTGGCACACAGAGTGCCCAGGGCTGCACGGGATTGGGGACCGTAGGCTTCTCTGCCAAGGCTCTTCCCAGGCATTTAAATAAAAATGGATTTTATTGCCAAACAGCTCAGTTATTAGATGGGAAATTGAGGTAGCTCTTCATTCCAAGGCGTGACTGCTTTGTGAGTACCTGTCAGATTAAAGGAACTCGCTTCCTAGGTTGGGTTTTATTTACTGTCATTAATAATGATCCAACGGATGGAGTAAACACAGAGCCAGTTAAGCCGGGAGGGATTGCTAACACCTGGGAAAACAAAAGAAGTCAGAAATTTCAGTACTGTTGCTCTACTTCTGGGTAACAGCTCAATTAAAATCAGTCATTAAAATTCTACCCCTCTCAAATTCATTATTTATTTTTTTTAAGGGCATACAGTGCTTTTAACCCATGTTGCTTTGCTTTTAAAAGATTACAGGAAAAAAAAAAAACTTTTTATTTACAACTTTTCTCTAAGGAAGGGGCCTCACGGTACCTTCCAAAATATATATTGAGGTTGATGATATATTGCTTAGTAGGGAGAACTTCTAGACCTCAATAAAATGCATTCTAAGTAATTGCATTGCCCGAAGGCTCCCTCTGACTTTGAAGTCCCAGTAACTTGGGAGGAAATCTCAGGAACACAGACATAAGCCAGCATATAAAAAGGACCCATGGGTTTTCAAAAGATATGCTTTTATTCCCATGGAGGATGAGTGCCTTCTGCAGAACTTCCCAGCACCGAGGAAACACAGATGGCCATGCTGACCTACACGGGAACGGGGAACCCTGAATACACAACAGACATAAGAAAAAGAACTGTTGCATGTACAGACGGTGTGACAAAAGTATGAGTGTGGTGTATTTATAGCAAATGGTCATGTGATTTACAGCCAAGGGATGTGATAGCCTGTCAGGACCAGGAAGGACATATTGGCTACGGCAGACTAGATTGTGAACACAAGAAAGCAAGAGTTTGGAACGTGGAAGTGAGCACGATCTATCTTGAGCATATCTCTGTAGTAACAGTAATAAAGAACAAAGATTAAAATAAATGTACAGGAACACTTGTGGCTACACAGAGAACCCCGTTTTCAGGAAAACACGCACAGAGGACATAAGAAGGACACACACCCTTTGATACAGAGGCAAAACCCTGTAATAGCTGAATCAGAAAGGGCAACACTCAGAATAAACTGAAACTCAGAAATGTGAAATGTCAACCCAAAGGATGTATTTCAAAATGTTTTGGTTGAGGGAAGAATCATAACGAGTTTGTAAAAGTCTGATTATTCAAATCCCATTTATACTTCTTTCTTCAGCAGAAGACTGGCATTTAATTTGAAGACACTGAAAAACTTTAACAGAGAAGACGTTTATGGTTGAGGTATTGCTAAGGGCATAGGACCATTTCGGTTTCGCTCCTGGCATAAAGGAGGATGAACTTTTTTTGCCACATGTCCGGTTCTGGGCTACTCATGGTGGTACAAGTGCTAAATGCAGGTTTTTCAGTCCAGGCTCCAAAAATCTCTCACACCATCCTTGGTTTGATTTCTCCTTTTCTTTTAACAACAAGCCGGAAGCAAGAAATCCAACAGAAGTTCTGAGATCCCAAGAACACAAAAGAGCCACTGGATGGAAGAAGTTGGATCCCCCAACCACCTTTTGAGGGAAATTTGCAAGAGTAAGAAATAAAGGTTGATTATGTCAAGGCACTGTGATTTGGGGGAGTTTTTTGTAATAGCTGTTAGCCTGCCCCATATTCATACCAGATTAAAATCTCAAATAATTAAAATTTAAAACTTGGAAATATATTTGCAGAATCATCTCTAATGATTTTTTAGGAAATAATGGGCAATGCAAAAAGTACCAGAAAGTTAGAAATTGATGAACACAAAGTTTTACAAAAGCAAAAGACAAATTGGTAAGCTTTATGTCACTCTCAGGCAAACAATGTATAATGATTATTGAATAGATAACTTGTGAGTAGATTCCTGGGGAGTACTCATTATCAGGAGTCAGTTTTGATTCAGCAAGATGCCAGACCTGTTTTCCTGTTTAAAAATGATTTCTAGGCCAGTCGATCAGGCATTGGAATATAGGGTCTTCTTACAGATGACAGAAGTGAGTATTCAAAAGCATGTCATTTGGTATACTATAACTAGTGTTTAAGAACTCAAATATGTGACCAGGTTTTTAAAAACGATGTGGCTTTTAAGAAAACATGCAATGAAATCAATTCAATTATGCCTACCATTTACACCAGAACTTAAAGCTCATGAAGCATTACTGTGTACACCTCCCCTTGTGATTTTTATGACAAAGAATTGGTGAGGACATTGATGTCCAGAGAGGAAAGGTAACTTCTTGAGACCATACAGTAAATTGCCCTTGGGATCAACCAAGATTTTTTTTCTGACTTAGCACAGTCCTCTGGCTACCACATCCTTGGGCCTCTTGTCTAAAGTCAATGCTAAAAATGTTTCACATTCATTTCAATGCTGGGTAGTGACAAAACAAATGTGTTAGTCAAGATTTCTATTGCATAGTATCAGAAAAAGTTACTCTCTAATGTGCTGCTTTGTAATGAACTGAACACTTGCTTTCCTCCAAATTCACATTTTGAAACTCTACTCTCCACCATGTGATGGTATTAGAAGGTGGAACCTTTATAAGAAAATTAGGATTCGATGAACTCATGGGTGTCATAATCCTTCATGAACACAATTAATGCCCTCATAAGGGTCACCAAGGAGCTGGCTTCCTCTGTTCTCCATCATACGAGGTTACAGTGAGAAGTCCACAGTCTGCAACATGGACGAGGGTTCTCATCAGAACTCAACCATGCTGGCACTCTGAGCTCGGGCTTTTGCCTCTAGAACTGTGAGAAACAAGTTTCTGTTTTTTTCATCAGCCGCCCAGTCTGTGTTGTTTATGTTACACCAGCCCAACCTAAGACATACTCTACTAAAAGAGCGCATATGACAAGGGAGCTAGGAGGGCTTGTTTTATCCCATCTATAATCTGTGAGCTCCATCCATTCCAAAGTGTCCATGACAGGCATGGACCCCCAAGAGCTGGGCCAACAGTAACTTCCATAATGAGGACGAACCACTGCCAAAGGTTCTATCTACCCCCAGGATTCTTTCCACCTTGGAGGGACTTACCAGCTCTAATCTTCCCCTGATGCTAACTATTCTAGAGGAGGAAGTGTGTTTTATGGAAATGTTTCTTAAATAGTGTGTGAACAAATGCAGGGAAAGTTTATGCTGTCACCAAACTGATACCAGAATATTCTATTTTTAGAAGAGCATATTAAAAAGGCATAAAAAGTGGGCCCCATTTTTATCATTTAAATAATTGCTGAAACTGTGGGTGAAGGAGAGAGGAGGAGGAGGAGTTGTCTGGGAAGCAAGGGCAGGGCTACATCATGTGGGGTCCCCCAGGTCCTGCAAACAACTGACTTTTATACTGAGAGTGATGGGAAGTCATGGAGGTGTTTTAAACAGCGGGGGAAGTGGTGTGACTTACATCTTAACTAGCTTACTTGGGCTGCTCTGGTGAAACCAAACCAAAGAGGACAGGACTGGGAGCAGAGAGTCTAATCTGTGGATCGCATTAAAATTATGCATGATTTACCCCCAGAAGAGTAAAGATAGGCACACATCCACAAACAATTGCAATTATAATTTCAGAGAGCCCAGAGGACTCATCAACTCAACCTTCTTTAAGAGAGGAGATTCATCAGACACTGAACAGAGCTCTTTTGTTTTGGGTTCCGAGCAATTCTGGCCCAGCTGGTTGGTTATAGCATGGAATTCTCACTGGTGGAGCCCAGTACCCATTTGCTAATAAAGAGACAATAATCATTCTGGGGGCCTGTGCCAATGGAACACTTTACTAAAAACAATTAAATCAAATTTTAGTTGAGGATTGTTGAAGTAGCTTGAGGCAGTGTCACTTACATGGCCTCAAATAATGTCTCCAGTGTTGCAGAAACAACGATTTTCTCTCTGCACTAGAAGAAGAAGGGCTGGGCTTATTTTTTTCCCCTTCTCTTCCCTGAGCAAATCCCCATAACAAATAAAGTTACACTTCAAGACCGGATTACTCAGTCTATTGGCTTTGCATGCCAATGTTTACTTTAAGTAAAAATGATACTTCTGAGAATTCAAATAATATGTTTAAGTATTTCCAGGCTCCAGTTCTGCTTGCATTTGTCTTGGCACTAGCTCACCACAAATGTGTCAGCTCTAAGAAAGACGACTCTTCAATCATAGTTGAACGTCTTCATCCCAAGTCTCCCATGTGCTGAACTCCTTGACTACTGTCATTTGATGGAAAGTTTACCATCCCATTGACCACACAATTAAATTGTCATCTCTTCTAGAAATGATCTCATTTTTTACAAAAGAAAAAGAGAGAGAGAGAGAGAGAAGGTGAGGGAGGAAAATAAAAAGTCTGCTAAAATAAATTAAGTGCTACAAAACTTATGATGGAAATAATTGATCAACGAACTCTCCCAAAAGACCTCAGCCCTGTCTTTGTCCTCATTTTAAATGAACTTACTTTTATAAATACCAGTAATTGGCCACAGTCTTACAGATTATACTAAGTTTATTTTAAAGAATTCAGGACTTTTTTCCTCTTTGTGTGCTCTCTCTCTCTCTCTCTCTGGTCTCTAAAGTATATTATCAGATGATGAGAGCAGTTCACATGCCCTGTGGCTATCTGCTATTTGTATTTGTGTGATGATTATCCACCAAGAGGAATATATTATAGTCCATACATCTATCATCTAAGAAAGTATAACTTTTTAAGAGGAGATATTAGTAAGAGATAACCTATCTTTATAGTACTTGAAGCTCAAAGTTGTGTTTTTTTTGCTGTTGTTGTTGTTGTTGTTTTGTTTTTTTGTTTTATTCTAAAGGAACTATTTTCAGGGACTGTGGTCAGGGACTGTGGAGATATTTTAGGATAATCAAAGGCGAAAATCTTTAGCTTCATTCATTTATTTCATTATCTGGGAATGAATCATGCCAAGAGTCTGTGTGACAGCATCTATGGATTCAATGATGCATAACAGTCATTCTCTTACCTGGCAAGATTTCTAGCTATAAGACCTACAAGACCTTGGATAATATGCAATAAATATAAAATATTTAAGGGAACTCTGACTTCAGATCCATTTATTTTATAGCCTTTCTTGAACTATAACTGACTTTTTTTTCCATAAGAATTTCTTAGTTACTTTACACAATGCTCAAAAATATTTCCCGATGGGTTAAGGAAGCTCTTTATATGTTTCAGCCAGATCCACCTGGGTAAACCAATTTCTCCTTATTTTGCCTTCACTTGCTATTGAGGTCAACTATGTCTTGTTCCTTTGAGATACATGTTTACGAATTTTAGGGCTCAGTTATCTTACTTATATATGCATAGGGAATGCAAGAATTCTAACTTCCTAGAGAAAGCACTATTGTAGAGACAGAGAGCAGATATGTGACTGCCTAGGGCTCAGGGTAGGAGCAGAGAACGACTATAAAACTTCAAAAGGTTATAGAAGTGTTCTAAATCTGGGTGGTGCTGATGGTTGCCCAACTGCATAAAATTTACTAAAAGTCACCAAACTATATACTTGCAATGGGTAGATTTTATGGTATGTATTTCCCAAGCTGCATAAAAATATATAAGATATATTTATATATAGTATTAAATACATGAAAAAGTATACACATATGTAGATAAACATGCAAACACACATATATATGTTAAGTATGAATTCTACCAAAGATTGAGGTTAATTACAAAATCTGAAATTAACTATGAATTTTGAAAAATAAGATGGCCTTTTTTTCCAGAAGATTTCAGCTGCATTTATGTAACCCTACAAATTTTCAGAAGTAATTCTCTTTTTGATTGCTTATAAACTATGCATTCAGAAGATAAAGCATTTCTGGGGCAAGAGAACAAACTGTTTGCTGTAGATTGATTTATTGGAAAAAGTTTAAAACTACTTAAAGATGACCTGTTTGCTGTCAAAGAACAATTCATCTTTCCTTTCCTGACTGTAAAATAGGAACTTTTTATTCTCCTGCTGTTCACTAAATATTTATGGCTCTCTGCCTTCTAGGCATATGTAAGGATGATGAGTTCATCCTAGCCTCAATGTGGTTGGATACTGTCATGTGACCAGTTCTGGTCAATGATTTGTGAGCAGAAGTTGCCTCTCACTTTCCCACTGGTGAATTTATTCTCGGTTGTGAAATCTGCTAGAGATCTCTAGATATCTTTTCACTCTGAGATCAACATGTAGTATGAGATCCATAAATTAAATTATGTGTATTCATATATACTTAATATATATTATATATATTATATGTAGAAAGAGAGAACACCAAACATTTGGCAAAGTTTGCTGATGTAATAGAACAGAGTCTATCCTGAATGATCAAGGAGGCAAGCATGTAGAAAGGAAGGTAGTTCAGTCCGGAGATTAACTGAAAGGATCCATATAGGAGATGATACTGTCTTAGCCAGGGTGGTAGAAGCAGAGGTGGTAAGAACTGGTCAGATCTGGAATGTCATGTGAACTTAGCTGAGCTGATAAGATTGACTGCTGAGCAGGATATACAGAATGTAAGAAGAGAGGAGCCAAGGATGAAGACAATGCTTTGGTCCTAGCAGTAGGAAGATTGGAATTACTGGTTCGTACAACAGGGAAGATTGGTAAAGGAATAGGTTTAGAGTAGAATCTCAGGAGTTGGGTTTTAAAAATTATTAATTTGAGATGCCTATTAGATGTTCCAGTAGAAATCCTCATTGACAGCAACACACATAAGTTTGGAGATGAAGAGTGAAGCCAGAGTTGGATATATTACCTTATGAGTTATCAGACTGTAGAGATGGCATTTAGAACCATAGAACTAGATGAGACTACCCAGGAATGAATGAGCTCAGAAACATAAATTCCAGAACTCAGACTTGAGGAAACAAATGTTTAGAGTGGCAGTTCTCAATCATTTTTTTTCTTTCAGGAACCCTCTATACACTTAAAAAATATTAAACCTCTATATGTGTGTTTTATGTCATTGATACACACACACACACACACACACACAAAATCACCTAGATGGCTCAGTTGGTTAAGTGTCTGATTTCGGCTCAGGTCATGATCCTGGGATCCTTAGGTCCTGGGACTGAGATCTACATCAGGCTCCCTGCCCAGTGGGGAGTCTGCTTCTCCTTCTCCTTCTATCCCTCCCCTTGCTCATGCTCTCTCTCTAACGTAAATAAATGAAATCTTTAAAATATATAAAATATACATATAATATATAACATATATATATAAAATATGAATTCTGATATTTGCTTCCAAATTCAATCTGTTGGGATATATATTGCTTGATTAAAATATATGAAGAAAACCCAACCTCACAGAGATATGTAATTGAAAAAGGGAAAAATATTTAAAGATTTATTTATTTATGAGAGACAGGTAGGGTGAGGGGTAAAGGGAGAGGGCAAGAATCTCAAGCAGACTTCTCACTGAGCACAGAGCCTGATGCAGGGTTCAATCCAACAACCCTGAGATCATGACCTGGCAGAAGTCAAGAGTCTGACACTTAACCAACTGAGCCACCCAGGTGCCCTAAAAAAGGGAGAAATATTTGAGCAGATAACTTTTCAGATAATTGTAGTTTCCTAGAAATTATTAACAATATGGAGTATGAAATCATATCTGTTAGATTAAAATCTTTTGGTCTATCTTATCCTTTGAATGGAACTTTGAACCACATTTGACTTTATAACCTCAAGCATTGGGTCATTGGGAAAATATTATCTCATTGAATTATACAGATCTGCCAAATGCCTACCACACAGACAAAAATCACAGTAATTATTATTTTTTTAAATCACAGTAATTATTATTATCACCAACTTCATAAGAAAATTTTTTAACTATTGGAGCTCTCTTGAGCTTATGCTGGCAGCTACAAGTTTCTTAAAACTCTAAGTTTTACTGGAAAACTAAAAAATTTTTTAAAGATTTTATTTATTTATTTGATGGAGTAAGACATAGAGAGAGAGAGGGAACACAAGCAGGGGGAGTGGGAGGGGAGAAGCAGGCTTCCCACAGAGCAGGGAGCTTGATGCTGGGCTCAATCCCAGGATCCCTAGGATCATGACCTCAGCCAAAGGCAGATGCTTAACAACTGAGTCACCCAGGCACCCTGGAAAACTCAAATTTTATCACTGGCAATAGATACTGTTCGAGTTTTCTTAAGGTACCAGAATCCTTTTACTGATCTTTTTGAGAAAATTTCTATAGATAATCTTAAGTGAATGCAAAGTCTCCTAGTACAGTTTAATATAGGGGAAGACAGTAACAGTTACCATCATTGTTTTTCATCATTAGTGCAAATGTCAAAAGAGTGAAAGGGCAGGTACTATTTTACTATTATGAAAATATTTTTGAGATTGAGGACCTTTGGAAACATCTCAGAAATTCCCTGATGTCAGAGGACAGTACTTTTAGAATCACTGGCTTAAAGATTTGTTCCCCAAAGTCTTCCAGATAGCATGAGAATAAATGGCACATCTGAAAAAAAAAAATCGTAACAATCACGCTGTCTTACTGTTGTGGAATTCAACTTTTATTTAAATGTAAATGTGTCTACATTCCTTTTAAAAAGTGGGAAGTTCCTGAATGTAGTAAATACTTTCATGGCATAGAAAAATGATCATATTCATGTAATTCAACTATCTACATAATGAAGTATAGGAGTTAAACACTTCATGTGGGTCTTATTCTGTCCTAAATGATGAATAAAAGGAAAAGTTAGTCAAGTTAATTAACACTTTGTTAAGGAACAAAAACGGCATAATGGTAGTTTTGGGAATGACTTGACACTGAGATAAAGCAATAAGTCATTAATTGGTTATCTTGTGCAGACTTTGGGGAGTCCTAACAAGGTTATCATGACTTTGGCAATGACCACAACTGTACTGCACTCGGGAACTTTAAGGGAAGAAAAAAAAAAAAACATATAAAGGAAGAGGGAGATAAGAAAATTGGATAGGTAATTATGCAAAGGTCTTAAGTAAGGGTCAGGTGATTTTCAGAAGGTCAGAAGGCAAAGTGTGTAATCAAAATGGCTGAAATAATAGTTAACCCTAAATGTATTGTCACTTTTCAAACTGACATCAAAGAAAATTTAGAAGGCTGATAATGGTTTTAAGAAGACAATTAGAAGGATAGCCATAGACCATATTAAAGGTAGCTAGATAGCAATGTTAATTAAACATGTATACAATCTAGGAATACAAATGCCACAAAATAAGAACACTAAAACAAATGTAAAAAGTTAAGAAAACCTAGAATTAGTCATGTTGACATCATTTAAGTCTCCTGGGTGACGTCAGTATGAATCTTTGTGGGTAGGTTTCTTAAATTGGCATTACTTTAAGTAAAATTTGTTAACCTTCTGAGATGATTATTCTTTCACTATTAGTTGACTTCTGTAATTTTTTAAAAAGATTTTATTTATTTCTTTTAGAGAGAGAGAGAGCACAAGCAGGGGGTAGGAGCAGAGGGAGAGAGACAAGCAGACTCCATGCTGAGCATAGAGCCCAATGCAGGGCTCCATCCCATTATCCCAAGATCATGACCTGAGCCAACATCAAAAAAAGAGCTGGACAGTTATCCAACTAAGCCACCTAGGTGTCCCTTCCAATTTTCTAATAGTTGCCCAGGTTTGTGCTGTTACTACATAGAACACTGGAAAATATTTTTGTAATAAGTCACACCAGCATAAACTTGGAAACTAGATTTTACTGTTTGAAGTTCTACCATGATAAGCTGAAAGAACTGCCCTCATGTTTATTAAACCATAGTGCTCCTCTTTTCAAAACCAATCACGTACAAGCAAACATGCTTGGGGCAGTTTAATAATTAAAATCCCTTGGGAAAGGGTCCAAAAGGAATGGCACACACTGCCATCTGCTTCTCAGAAAATGCAGGTGTCCTTCGGAGCACTGTTTTAACCTGCAGGAGGTAGAAACCTTAAGGTATAGGTACAACTATGGACAGTTTAGATACGGGCTTATGCTCAAGCAGAGGAATTAACTAGTCCCTTTCAACAATTACAAAATATATCACAGAAATATAGATTTTAGAGGTTTTATAGAGCAGGACAATCAATTCTCTAAGGTTACAAGAGATCTTAAATTATAATGCTGGGTGCATGCAAGGTAGCAGTTTTTGTGTAATCTTCTTAAACGTGTGTACGCCTCTCTATTGGAAGTTTCACATGCAATTCCATTTATGAATCAGCTGATATGTTTTTACTCTTCTCTTTGTTTAATTCCATTTCATGATAAAATAATTTACACATTGATTCTATGCCATGATGAAATAACTTACATATCTATTCTCTTAAACGTCATTATTCTAAGTTGCAAAAAGTTCAGAGAAAGGATAATGGGGAAAGACCGTTCCTTGAACAAGACTACTTTCATATTTTTAATGATGTTTTGATTCCCCCAATAAACTTTTGGAAGATATTTGTATCTAGCTACAAAAGCCCCTTCATTTCAGGGGCTGACTGGATTACGATAAATCCATTGTGGGTTTGTGTGTATGTGTTGACAGTGTGGACACAAGAAATAACTTTTCAACATATGAAATATTTTATAATAAAATAGATTAAAAGTATTATTCCTCAGTAATAATGAGATATTTCGTCAAGTACTGCTTTCTACAGAAGACTATATCGTTTATTCTAAAAATTTTAAAAGGCTTCTCTGAATTAAGTTAAAAGGAAGATATTGCTCTTATATATTTTAAAGACCCAACAATGAATAGAAACATATTAATTTAGGGTTAAAAGTACTACATAATGGTGTTTTCCCCTAAGTTTTGAATTACAACCCAATTTAAGCTACCAAGAAAGCCCAGACACCCAGAAATAAAAAAGAGACCAATAACACCAGATTTCCCAATTGCCGAGCCTCATCCCTTCTCCCCATTTGTTCCCAAAGATTCAAGACCATTGGTAAAGCAATTTAATATATTCTGTATTGTGAGGCTGACTTCTGAGGATGAGAAGCACCAGAGTGTGCATCGCTCTGTATTCTGTGGAAAGACACTGCTTTTTGGTTTCACACATTGTGATGTGTAAGGAAGGAGTTGGCAGAGCCTCAGGTAAAGACGTTGCTGTCCCTCTGGATACATAGGATTGAAAGAACTTTCTGGAAGTGAAAGAGGAAGTAAAGAAACAGTGTGTCAAACTGAGGATACTTCTTCCCTCTGTAACACAAATCACTGGTCATTGCCCTTTTGGATTAAGTAAAGCTGTTTCCCATGGAAACCGACGGGTCTCTGACTACACAGCCTGTACCACACCAATACCTCCACTGCCAGGAAACACGGGTGATGGCTCGGGAGAGCTTAGGAACAAGCCGGAGACAGCGGAAGCACAGCTGACTGGGCAGAGGAGAACGACTGAGCTCTGATGTTGAATAAAGGATGCTTGGGAAGACTGACTTGGCATCAGAAAATAATTCGAACACTTAGCAAGGGCTTTACATAGTTACCACAAGCAAGGATGAGAACTTGTAATTTACAGAACATTTTCAGAACCCAAATCCCTCAGTCAATTGTCCTGCCTTCTTATTGATCGAGGCGGCACCACCCAGTGTTGACTGAATTCCAGAGTCCCCTGCCGTGGGCCCAAATCCTGGATTTGCCACTCCATTCCTGCGTGTTCACCTGCAAGATGCCAACGTTTTCTAGGCTTTAGTTTTCTTACCTGTAATGAGGTAAAGGGAGTAGTTTCTTTGTAAATTTTAAGAGGATTAAATGCGTTTCTACATATTAAGAATTTGTCCCCCATCTATTTAAATCAGAAAGTAGTACACACTCTTAGGCTAAATTTGGAAAGTAGAAGGAAACAAACTGTCTCATCCTTCACAACATGAATAATATTGGGGCACCTGTGTGGTTAACCTGTGCGTTAAGCATCTGACTCTTGATATCAACTCAGGTCTTCATCTCAAGGACGTGAGTTCAAGTCCTGAGGTGGGTCCATGCTGCGTGCAGGGCCTACTTAGAAACATAAACAATCTTCGTATATTTGAACTATTTCTATCTTTTCATGATGCATTTTTCTTTTTATCCATACATGGGTGAACCTGAATGATAATTTGGTTTCCTACTTTTTACTCACCCTATAAAATATAAGGATTTCCTGTTATAAATATTCTTATTTCACAATATTCCCTCATATTTAATGCCATTTATTGAATGAAACGTCTCCTCAGTAATGTGCCATATTTTTTAAAATTATCAAATTTTATGGATATCCGAGTATTTGTGTGTGAGTAGATTGGACTTTCTATTTGATTTGACTCTTCAGTCTTGCAAATCTCACTGTTTTAGTGACTATAGCTTTGGGGACTTGATTAACATTTTATGTTAATGGACTTCATCACTTCGATATTTATCAGCGTGACTTAGCTATTCTATTTTAATTCCATTCCTATTTCCCTTACCTCATCATACAAATAAGAAAACGAAAGCCTAGAAAACATTGGCATCTTGCAGGATGCCAGGATGTTTCCAATATAAATTGGAAACAAATTTATGTAAGTTCCACAAACAGAATTTCAAACACATGAAAAATGCCACTCTTGGAATTTTACTCCAGATTTTTATTGACAGGCGTTTGTTTGTGAAGAAAAATATTGATTATATGGAGGACTGCATCCAGAAACAACATATGTATCATTTATTGAAAGTTGTTTCATTCTTCCCATAAGGATTTTGGTAGTGTTTTCATTTCTATTTATATCTTTCTCATTTTTTATAAATGAAAAAAAGTAATAAATTTAATATGGGGAGGAGTCTGACTATGTTTATATTATAACTGTGATCTTTTAAAATTTATGTACGGGGGTGCCTGGGTGGCTCAGTGGGTTAAAGCCTCTGCCTTCGGCTCAGGTCATGATTCCAGGATCCTGGGATCGAGCCCCGCATCAGGCTCTTTGCTCAGCAGGGAGCCTGCTTCCTCCTCTCCCTCTCTCTCTGCCTGCCTCTCTGCCTACTTGTGATCTCTGTCAAATAAATAAATAAAATCTTAAAAATAAAATGAAATTTACATACGGTTTCTAACTGGTTATTTTTGGCATTTAGAACTGCTGATGCTTTTACAACTTTATCTTGTTTTCAGTCACTGGACTTTCCAGAGAATTTTTTTGTTTTTATTTTTGTTTGTAATATTTTTTCATTTCCTAATTAATCTTCAAGACAAATTTCAGTTCATGTCTCATATATATATATATATATATATATATATATATATATAATTTTTTTTTAAGGCGTTGTCAGTCACTTTTCCCAGCTGTCTGTAGATGTCTCTCTTTATTCAACAAGGAGTCATTTTTCTTAACTTTTCTGAGGCAGTGCTGGGCTATTTGTTCTCACATTCATGACTCAACTTTTCCTGTGCTCTTCTGTTATAAGTGGACAGATCCTTCTCAGAATGGGTTCCCATGCTACAGATGACTTCCAACTGGGAGCATCTGTGGGGTATTGGGAGCGGGGTCAAAAGAGAATGCTGGGCACGTATCTCTCCTCTTCTCTGCTTCCAGGGATGATGTGACAGTGGCAATGTTTCATTTGCTACTCTAGCTCTTGCCTAGCAATTCCACCGTGGCTCCAGCTTCCCCAGGGCATCCAGGGACCGCCTAGGCTCCACTATTCTGACCTTGCTCTTCTATCCTTACAGTCTGGAAGCAACAGTCATTACTCACTCCGATAAGCAGTGGGTTGCCTCACTCTTCCTGTTTGTTCTTAGTGTTCCCATTCCCAGCCTGACCTCTCTCTATGTTAAGTTCCCAAGTGGATTCTGTTAAGTTCCCGACTGATCTACCCCTCCTCCCCCAATCTGCATTTCTGTTTTCCCTTAAACTGTTGCAGAAAACGATGTATCCCACCCAACTTCTACCTAAAAACAGAAGATTTCTTATGGTGACCTAAAAGGACTTTTACAACAGCCTTACTGTATGCAACAGTGAGGAAACCTGTGAGAGAACTTGGTGGCAGGGGTCCCCAGTGTGACTTTATCTTGCAACATCAGCATCTTTCTCTAAGAGCATCTCCATCTTGAAAAGATGTAAGAATGCATAGAGCCTGATCTCAGATAATTTGATAGAACAATTTTACATTTTCTACAGAAATGAGAGGTCGTCACTTAAAAATGGGAGTGACCATATGTTCCCTGGTAAATTTACTTTTGCCAATGCCATATTGATTGTCTCCATAAGAGATTGTAAAAATGGAAGGCATCATTCATTGAAGCATTTCTTTAACATTGCTTGGAACTGAAGACCTAGTCTATTAACCTCATTACAAAAACCAATTTATTTTTTTAATGATTTTATTTATTTATTTGACAGAGATCACAAGTAGGCAGAGAGGCAGGCAGAGAGAGAGGAGGAAGCAGGCTCCCTGCTGAGCAGAGCCCAATATAGGGCTCGATCCCAGGACCCTAGGATGATGACCTGAGCCAAAGGCAGAGGCTTTAACCCACTGAGCCACCCAGGCACTCCCCAAAACCAATTTATTAAAATTATTAAAATTTATTAAAATTATTAAAATTTATTAAAATTAGCTGTACAAAGGATATACCATTCCAGATAATCAGAAGGAGAGTTGCTAAGC
Source organism: Lontra canadensis (assembly GCF_010015895.1). NCBI lineage: Eukaryota > Metazoa > Chordata > Mammalia > Carnivora > Mustelidae > Lontra > Lontra canadensis. Next base: position 3,068,529 of record NW_022631070.1, on the reverse strand, counting down.
TTCTAGGTGTATGAACCATTCCATGGGCAAGATGGCATCTCATATACCAGACTATAAACTCCATAAGAACAGAGGCAGCCTGTGATATTGGTTGATATTACCTCATAATTTGGGGAGGTCTGGAGGGGGCTCTCTGGTTCACAGTCTGGATATTATCTTTCTTTACTCTCATATTTATAAGGAGTGTTCAACTTAGATGGATGGTCACTAGACTCTGGGGGGTGAACACTTTGTAGTGTATACACATGTCAAAGTATAATGCTACACACCCAGGTTCCCTGAAAATGAGGAAAAAAAAAAAAAAGCTAGTTGGCAGAGTTTTTCCACCTTTTTGTTCTTTCTGAATATCTCCTTCCCGTCCCACTTTCTTAAGAAACTTCAGAGCCAGTTAAAGAATGAACTCCTAATAAGCTGAATGACTAATTTTCAACAAGTGTGTACCACCTTTCCAATGACTAAAGTCAACATTTAAAGTTTATAACAATACAAGTTTATAACCATTCCTTGTTAATTTGTGTCCAGCAAAGCTTGTTGGCGGGAGTAGAGGGGCAATCTAAAACAACCCAGTTTCAACATCTTGGTTCTTTGTTTGTTTTTAATTTTTGTTTTTTAACAGCATAGTCTTATTGTTCTAAGATTTTTTTTTTTTTTATTTGACAGAGAGAGATCACAAGTAGGCAGAGAGGCAGGCAGAGAGAGAGGGGGAAGCAAGCTCCCGGCTCAGCAGAGAGTCTGATGTAGGGCTCGATCTCAGGACCCTGAGATCACGACCTGAACCGAAGGCAGAGGCTTAACCCACTGAGCCACCCAGGTGCCCCCACAGTCTTTTTGATTGGAACTTTTGCACTGGAATATTGCCTTGGAAAGTGAGCAGAAGATGGTCTGGTACCTCAAGGCTCAGTTCCTATAATCGCCCTCTCTGTTCTCCCTTCACTAGAGGGAACAGAGAGGTCCCATCTGGCCCCCTTTCCCGTCATCTCTCCAGTGATCATTCAGGACTCTGTGCTGCCTTACCAATGCCTCACCAGGCAACAGAAAAGGACAACGAATCCAGCACGTTGCAATGTTTGGCTATCAACAGAGGACACTGTGAGTTTCCTCATCCATAAAACAGAGTTAATTAAACCTGTACCCTTCCTAATCACAGGGGTGCATTTTGAATTAACAGAATCATATTTTAAAAACACATTGGGCTTCATAAAGAAAGGACCTGCATACACACAAGCTATTATGATTATTAGTGGGTTGATTTATTACCAAAACCACACCTGCCTTACTATAAACAACCCGCCTGCTTTCTTTGTGCAATCCTGGCTTTCTCGCTGGCCTCTGCGTTGCTGAGCGTTGGTGATGCAGAGTCCTGTAACATATTCTGAGGATGCCGGACGACGCTGCAGCCAATTTTATAGAAAAACAAGAAAGAGTGACTTTCATACTGGATGTGTTTCAGCTGTCTGATTTAAAATAAATTATGCTCTTGTGTATGCTTTCTTCACTTCTGACCTAAACTGCTTTCACAGTATACACTAATGAACTATTTTTGAAAAGAAATTCTTTTCATGGTTAAGATAATACTGCCCAACCCTTTGTGGTCCATTTTTCTCCCTTAGAAAGCATTTGTTACCACTTCTTAGATGATGGGTTTAATAATACATACTGGAATGAAGCCGAAAACGGACTAACTTTAGTGAATTAGTAAAAGCAAGGTAATTAATAATAATGCTTCCATGAAAATATATATTGTGCATATGAAGGCTTTTTCAGTATCACCAAAATTTTCTAGCAAATTTCTTCCATAAATTAAGTTCATTATCAAAAATACTTAGTGAGTCAGCCTTTAAAATTCCCATTAAAAATTTTTTGAACAACTTTAATTAAAACCTTCTGAATTCTTAGTGTGTTTCTCTTTCAATTTATGGAGAAAATACTTTAGACTAAACCCTCAGGATTACAACCCTTATAACAACCACTTTTAATCGTAGGACTTGAGATATCTGTCACAGTTTTAAAGTCATCTCATCTTTAATACAATGTTTTGAACTGACAAAAAAATGGAAATTGTTCCAATCAGGAAAATAATATTTCATAGAAACTATGAGTTATTCTTCTTCCCAATAGTGTTAATCAGATTTCATTTATTTTTATAGCACGCCAGGCATTAGCATTACCCTCAAGACGCGGCCCCCTTTCTATTTGTCCTTGGATAAGTTATCTGCTGTATTAGGATAACTTTCTTCCTCAAGATAAATGTTTCCTGATAAAACAATATTATTAACCTGTAGCAATTGCGATGTGAAATAAATGCAGTTGTCAAGTCAACTTTGAAGAGGGGAAAGAAATGTGACAGATTAAAAAACTGCAGTATTGTTCTCTGCCTCTCCTGGGTCCATTTATCTTCCTGGCTATCGTGCATGACTGAATGGTAGAGAAGGCATCTGCAAGGAGGAGCCAATGACGAAAGATGGATTAGCGCCCCGCATGGGCTCGGATGCTCCGAAGGTACCCATAATGCTGCACCCCGAGGCATCCTGGTCACTTCACTCATCTCAGAGTTTAATTCAAGAGGCCAGTGGTTTCTTTCTCAACCGAAGGAGGTAAAAGCGTTTTTAAGGAGGGTCTGGTGCTTCTTCTCAAATTAAATCGTACTCCGCAACCAGACCTTCCTGAGTAACCACCAGAGGTAATCTCTAAATGCTTTTAAGTGAAGGGGTGCCCCTCCCTTGCTTCCTAGTCATCTGCCTGTCCCAGGGCCCATCTCATCATCGTTCTGTGTGGTCGTCGAGAGCCAATCACGCACCGTGGACCATGCTAATGCACCAGATTCTCAACAGAAGCTCCCGGCACAGATACGGACGGCCCCTGCATTTTGCGAATGAAGAAGCTGATATGGGGAGAACTTAAGTAGCCTGCCCAGGGTCAGGCAGCTGGTCAACAGGGTTCAAGCCTCAGACTGGCTAGTTCTACTCAGGTCTAAGTCTTTGACTGTCCGCCGTGGTGCCACCAGCCTGTCTCTGCGTCCACCTTCACCAGGCTGTGAACTCCTAGAACAGAGCGATTATACCTGATTTGGTTTTTGTATTTTCATCTTCAGCCTAGAAAGATGAGGTGGAAAAGTCACGGCATAGCACTCCATTTTCACTTCTGGCGAAGCTGGGCTCCTCATGGAAGGAAGCAGCTCTAGCATAAAATGAGAGCGACCTCCTGGATGGGGGGAGTGCAGGAACAGATCCTAAGCAGGGTTCTTTCTGTCATTCAGAGCACGCCAAAGAAGGGTAAGTAGCTCGTACAGTGTCAGCAGCAATGTCCTACTTATGTAAGTATTCTGACTTCGCTTGATTAAGGAGGCAATAACTTCAAAGAAGAAAATGGGTGCAGCCGAAAAAGAATGAAAGGGAGAAAAAGCCAAGTTCATGCATGCATTAGCCACACTGCATTGTAATCTAGTAACACATTACACAACCTAAAATCATGTCCGTGTACTGCAGTCCTTTTTATTAACTGGATGCAACATAGATTACGTAGAGGTAGCGCAGCAGTGTTACTGGGACGGTCAAACCCCACAGTACTTTTTTGGCTATTTCAGTATTAACAAGTGAAATACAGCTAATTCCACCGTTATTAAAAATACACTTCCTATTAAAGAAACCTGCTCCAGAAAGAGAGAGACCACTCAAAAACAAACCACAAAACGATCTACACAGGAAAAATGTTCATGCGACCTAGGACACAGATCTGCAGATTGGGGTCAATGAGTTCTAAGAAATAATTCTGCCCTTACTTGCTGGTGCCCATCAACTAGGCACTCTAATTTCCAATCCATCCCAATTCCACTGTGTGACTGGCCTAAAGAAAACTGACCAAGGGGGAAGTTGGGTCGGTGTCATCAGCCTCCCTTTTTAGAACTTTACAGTTACATATTTGTCTCTTCTAAACCCTCTCCCTGATGCCTTTCTCTCCTTGAAAGACAGAAGTCCTGGGCTAGAAACTTTTAACACTGAGAACCGTGGAGGTCTTGGTCTCAGTTCTGAAATGCTGCACACGGTTCCAATATTGTGTTGCATCTAATTTAATGTGTATTCACCTCTGACATCATCGGATGTGGATCTCCATTTTATCTCCATTAAGTACACAGACTTCCAAATAAAGAAAAAGGGCAAATAAAAGGCTCCAGTAGATATTTCTAGCTTTTAGAGGATACAATTTGAATACTTTTATTTTTTTCTTGGAGAATCCCTAGTGTATCCTTGCAGCAGGACAGAAAATATAATTTCCATTAAAATTAATGCTCACTGTAAAATTAGTGAATTGCCACATTCAGCCCTAGATCTTCACACCTGTGATCCATTGTGGCCTATCATGATCCTGCCTTACCTCATAAGTCATTTTTGGGTTTCCTTTCCTTGCACTTAATACCTATGCTCAGTTTAATTCATTTACCTGTTTCTCACATCAAAAGAGAGAAATTAACTGGCAAAACAAGAGAAATCTCAACTAAGTCTCCCATTCAAAAGCCCGCTTCCATGTCAGTGCTGTGGCTTGGAAACTGCACAAAAGGCTTGGGGATCCATTTGCAATTATCTGAATGTTTCTTAGAGCCTGGGATGACCCTTACTGAAATAAGGGTTTGACCTGCCTCGGGGATTTCAGTAACCCCTATACAGGGAACTCTTGCTCTTAAATACTTAGAAGGTTCTTGTTTCTGAACATCAACCTAGCAGTGGAATCATCTGAAGGATTACCAGATTCTCCTCCAAATCAGAATTGAGCCATCTTGTCGACCTACGCGGTAGGCACACACAAACTCCAAACCTCTTCTAAATTATAGATGAGACGTATTGCCACAGCTGCAAGTCTGAGTGGGTCTGAATCCTGCATGACTTGGGGGAAAGGTAACTGTTTCCTTGGGGACAGAAATTGAAAGTTAAAATCCCCATAGCTCTTGGTGCAGGGGTTTTGATGTAAGAAACTGGCAACAAAAAACCACTGAAGAAATTCCAGCAAGCGCCTTACTTGGCTCCTAATGAGAGGACAGACACCATGATTGCTTTCGACTTCTTATCTTCCTCTCAACATCTCTGTTGGCTTTCCGTACTTTTTCTACTGTTATTAACAGGTACATCCTGCCTGCACTTGCATTCTGTCCATCCTTACTACGATCATATTGGCCCCTTGTGAATTCCGTAGGAGCCCATTATTCACCTCAGACTTTCATATTTTAAAACATTATTAGGGGCACCTGGGTGGCTCAGTGGGTTAAGCCTCTGCCTTCAGCTCAGGTCATGATCTCAGGGTCCTGGGATCGAGCCCCGCATCGGGCTCTCTGCTCAGCAGGGAGTCTGCTTCCCTTCCTCTCTCTCTGCCTACTTGTGATCTCTCTCTTTATCAAATAAATAAATAAAATCTTTTTTAAAAATTATTAGTTTATTAAATACTGTTACACATCTAAAATTTAAATATTATTAAATATTAGTTGGGCCATTTCCTACACTGACAACATGTTTCTGTAAGTGGGGAACCATAGTAAGAGTAGTTTCCTCCCGTGTAGAGTCGTCCAAGACTAAAACTGTGTGGGACCTGAGATTCATAACAGCATCTACACAAAAAGTGTGTTAAAATTTTCAAACACTTGGGCAGGTACTCCGTTTCCCCAATAGTCTCCTAAGTCTCCAAACTCTTTCTAACCTTATGCATAAGACATCTGTATGTGCTGGCATCCTGTGTTCCTCTCATACTTGTGGACTTTTTTTTTATTTTTGGCATACATTTTTCCAGTGAACTAAGGATTGGGGCAAGAGGTTCTGCTATTACTTCTTAAGCTTCATACAAACACTAAATCGTTTTCATTACATAACACTGGAAGTGCTTTTGTAATTTTGTACATACTACAAATGGCAGCATTTTTATCTCAGGTCCTTATATTATGCCTCAGCCACAGTAAGTGCCTGTAATCGCCTAGGAGTGACCTCCCAAAATAGTTGTGTAACAGCAGATTTTTAAGCTGTCCCATCGACAGATGCCACAGAATATAAGCAACTGTATCTCCAACACACCGTCTGTTTGTGAGCATGCGTGAGTGTGTGTGTGTTTCCAGACTAGAATTACCGGAGGCAGGAAAGAACGGCATATCTGACAATTGTTGCTGAGAATTCACTTCGTTCAGTCTCCCTTTGCTTTCTATACATGTGTGACGAAATTCATTTCTATCCATACACTGAAGTCTTCAACACGTGTGGCTTTAAGGCAGCTTGCATCATTCGTGTGGGTTTGGAATTGAATTGAAAATTATTAGAATGTAGTTTTCACACTGTATTTTCAAAACAGAACTGCCTTCAGATGTCAAGTGGGGACAAAAAGCTGTAACATTATTACTCTTAAGTGATGTGATTTTATGTTATTTTCAATTAAGGGATAGTATACACATATCACTTATTTCATTATATGGTATCATACATATATCTGATTAAACATCCAAATTCAGGAAAATGTATTTAATAACTGAAAATTATGATAACAATAATAACAATGAAATATAATAATAATGGTATACCAAAGGCCAAAAACAAATTGGGATTGGGTGGCTGGTGGGTCTGGGTGGCTCAGTCAGCTGATCATCTGACTTTTGGTTTTGCCTCAGTTCATGATCTCAGGGTCCTGAGATCAAGCCCCGTGTCGGGCTCAGTACTCAGCAGGGAATCTGTTTCAGATTCTCTCCCTCTGCCCTCTCTCCCTGCTTTCTCTCTCTAAAATAAATAAATATATCTTTTTAAAATAAGTAAGTGAATAAATAAATTGGGGACAAAAATGGTATTACCCCTAATTTTTGTGATTTTTTGTGATTGTTTTATATATATATATGTGTGTGTTATATATGTGTGTGTGTTATATATGTGTTATATATAACACATATATACATATATAATCAGATTTTATATATAACATATATAATTTATTAGATATAATATATATCACTTAATTCAAACATATATCACGTATATATTTCCATGAACACCAAAATTTAGGGAGATATATTTTAGACCCAAAAATTATGATAATGAATGATATACCAAATGATAAAAATAAGTTGGCTTAAAATTGTGGCTCTTGGCTCAGAGCAATATGTAGCATGAAAATAGAAGCAGTTATAAGAAATTGCAAATCAACCAAAAGAATTATCTACTAGAGCTTTTGTTTTGGTTCCGTTTGCTTTAATTAATGACTCCTTGGCACAGACTCTCCTTTAGGGCAAACTTTCTTTGATATGCTTCTGAAATAACACTGAATCTAGTCCCACCCTATACTCAAATAAACCAAAGTAAGAAGGAGTACATAGGATATAAGTTCTCAAATGGATTTTGCCTTCTTGAAAGTAAGAAGCCAATAAACTCATTTGGAATGCCCTTGATAGACCTAAAAATAGTTTACTTTTAAGTTAATCCTTGCATTTAGATAGCTCAGTTAAAATTAAATGTTTTATTTCCAAATTCATAGGAGGCTGAATGGGTTGACTTGATGATTGGTGATTTATATCTTCAGAATTTTTTTTTAAGTATCATAAAAATTGACTTCTTTCCTTGCTTGTCCTTACTCTTCTTCATGGTACCTTCAGTTAACTCTAGAATTTGCTTACTAATGCAGACTAGGTCATATCCCCACATATATCTTCATTCACTTTATTAATAGATAATCCACTTCACCTTGGCTCGTAATAGATCCTTTCGCTCTAGCAGGTGAAAGGGTGGTTTATTTCATCAGAGAGGAACAAACTCTGGGACAATTCTCTCTTTTACATACAAGAGAATTTCCCAGAAGTTAAGGAATTACATGAGCACGAGCAGGAGAGTACAGCTAACTTAGGTCCAAATAAAGGGGAGCTTTCCGAGGTCTGCCAAGGAGGTGTGCTCAGTAGGATTCCCTGTTCACGAGACTTCACAGTCATCATGTCCTGGTAGTGTTGAAGCAGGTACAGGTCCCCATCCAGCAGCTTGTGAACAGTTGATTCTTTTTAGTCAAACAGCAGAAGCAATATGAAGAAAGAGGAATAAAGCTAATGTCCTTCTGCAGATCAGATGATCTGAGTAAGAATTTAAATGTGTGCTTATAGGGAAATTGTATACTTTTTTCTCCCTTTTCCTTTTTGAATATTTTTATTATATTATTATTTGGAAACACTGAAAAATGTTCTCACCCAGAGGTAGTCAGTCAAGGGTAGAGACCCCAGCTTCCTGGTGAACATTCTTGAAGCCTTGTATTATGTGCTGTTGGTGATCTTGTGTTCCTCCCAATTCTGTTGTAGACCAAGGAAAAGACCGCCTTCTGGTGGTTTCAGGTTTGCTCTCTTACTGTGTCAGCTGCTTGCGAACTGGGTTTTTGGGTTTAATTGGACAGACATTACTCACTAATATGCTGGTTTTCAAATTAACCACATTCATGAGTCACAGTAAGCATTTTGGTTACTTAACTAAATAAATGAGATAAATGAGCTGAATGAATGAGCTTCTATAACTGGACTATTTCTTGTCTTTTATTCTCTCCCTTCTCTCTCATTCCTTTTTTCTATTTGACTAATGGCAGGATAGAGCCATATGATAGTAAGTAGGATTTAATTACTCTGGGATATTTTTCAGATTATTTGAGTAAGAATTTAAATGTGTTTTCAGGGCAGTTTATCTAAATCAACCAATCTCTCTGATATAAAAAAAATGCAGAAAGTCTCCAGAGATTAGCTTTTTTCACAACCACTATCATGAGTCTTATTAAGCATGGGCTTTTATGAGAATTCAGAATCTAAGTGCTTTTTCTTTAGGTCAAATCACCACAAAAAACAGACTTTAGTGTGGTATTTCCCTTTTGTAGTTCTCATTAAACCTTGACTTCCTCTCATTAACCTTATAGGATAACAAAATGTACAATTGTCAAAAACAAATGAAATAAGCTGTTTTGAACTTCAGATAAGATTGAATTGGGTCACTAATTCTGAATTGAATGAAGTCTATTTTTGTTCCATTAAACAGAAGCCTGTATGAGTTTCTTGTTCCTGAGAATCCCTCCCAAATCCCCTGTCCCACACCCGTCACGTCTCCATAGCCATACGTTGCTAGACATACATCATGAACGAGTAGTTGGCAGACACTGATAGAGCAATGGTGTGTTTTTTTGGTTTTTGGCTTTTGTTGTCCCCTTACCAATAAAAAGGTGGAGGGTTTAGAGACCATATTACATTTCCTGAAGAATGTGGAATTAAAAACAAAACAAAACAAAATAAAGATACGGCTGGAGAGAGCCTAATCTCCCCCTTTACACTCACAATTTCTGGATGAGACAATCCCTTCCCTCTACAGAGCGTGAAGTATGTGAACTTAATACCAAGATTAGCAAGTGTATCCTGAAAACAGATCGTGGTCCTACCACTTTTAAGTGTATATGCTTTGCGATCAGTGAAGTAGGAATAATTATGCTGAAATATGTACATGAGCGGGTTCTGGTTTTTGCTGGTTGGTGGACACAACTGTCTATTTTCCATGGTTAAAGGTCCCTCTTGGGATTAATGGATGTATGGGTTCAGTGAAACGCAGGTGCCATTTTGCAAGGGACCCTTGTCTGTAGTGAATTGCAAAGCGACTCCATTTGACAGGGTATGCGCCCCGACAGATCACATGACAGCAAAGCCAGCCCAACCATTTCCCCCAGAAAAAGTGCTCTGTACTAATACCACCAGGCAGTAGACAAGCTGTCACCACCAGAGTCATTAGAATGCCCCAGACAGAGTATCCTGATAACTCTGTTTTATTCCATTGGAGTCACTCTGTGCTACTTCATGATTGAGTGTCTCCCTCGAGTTTAGAAAAGAACTTAGTTCATGTTACCACTGTAAACTCAATACCTGCACATATCACCTCACGACAACAGTAGAAAATGCAAATGACAACACACTGCACTTTATATAGAAGGTTCCAAGAGAGACTGTCAAAGTGGTTTGTAAACGAGCACTATCTATTCTGAGGGTAAACAAAGGAACCAGCGTAGTTAGATAATGGTGCCTTTTAGTCCATGGGCCAATTTATAGGAAGAGGGAGACAAGGAAAATAAAGGCGTCTAAGTGTGGTAGTATGACAAACTGGTGTTATCTTCACAAAAGTATTCTGAAAAAAAAAAAAATTTTTTAAATGTGAAAACCTGATTTCTGATTTAGCAGAGACAGTATCATTTTCTCTAAAATGACTGAGTGATTCACATCCAAAAAAGTGTTAGAATGCTGAACATCAAAATCTCTGGGTGAGACATGAGTCTAGTATTCAATTTCTATCCAACTTATGTCCAAGTTGGCAATATCATTGAATACACAACCTACTATTCTGGGACAGTGTACTGGACTTTCATGTACCTTTTGTCAAATCAGAGCCCCTCTGTTGAGGAATTCCACTGTCAGTGAAATGGGGGTTGATGAACTGTCCCCTCCTCCCACAATCGTGGGGCAGTGTTCTCTAAGAAACTATTCTTCATTCAGTGAGCACATAACTGATACAAGACGGAACAAAGGAGACTAACAGCAATATTTAGAGATTAATAACAGCAACAGTAAAATTGTTTAGGAATAATTTCCCTGTGTTTCTGTTGTCCTAGGAATTGGGGATTTGTTTATTTAAATGAGTGTCATGAAAAATTAAAAAAAAAAAAATCCCAACTGAGCTTAACACATTTGTTAGAAGAAGGACCTTTGCAGACTTTTAAGGCCGAGAAAAGAAGTTAAGAAATGACTATACTGGCCCCAAAATGGAGCGGTCATGACTTCCACTCTCAAAGGCTAGCAGTCAATCTACAGTCTGTATCATATATCACTTATTACCCTTCAATAAGGACAAGATGTTGTTCTTGCTTTCTTCTGACATCATCAATTTCTCCGTAACGGATTTTTTTTTTCCCTTGTGTCCCAGATTTTAATTCTGAACTTCTTTCTTACTCCTTTTTTCAGTTCTTATATTTTTTGAGTCACATGTTGGCTTTCTCTGGAAAGTGATAATATGGGGATCAGAATCCTGTATCAAAATATCTCCCTTTCTGCTCAATATCTTTCCCCAAAGGGCAAAATAATTTAATAATTGACCTGCAGTCTTTCCATACTCCTTTTGCTATGTAGGATGGGGATTCAGGTAATTCTGTGTGTCTTAGCAGAAAGAATGTGAAACAAGCAATTCCCTTAAGTGAATGGTAATCTTAGTGTCTCAAAGTCCTGGAGGCCAGGTCAATATCACTCTGAGGGAGCTGGCGGGGATTCTTTACAAACGTGGCACTTTTCTTCAGAAATGATGGATTTACACACCTCCCCATTGCAAAGCATGGAAGACAAAATTTGAGAGAGAGAGAGAGAGAGAGAGAGGCTTATGTTTCTTGAGCTGAACAATCAGAGTTACAATGTCTGCATACATTAGGGTCAGCAGAGATTCACCTAAGTTCATTCTCAACAAAATCATCAGGGACATGTTAGTAGTTACTTTTTATAAATAATAATGGATAATGATGGATAGTGATTTTTTTATATTATAGATCAAATGGAGAAGATAATGCCCAGATTAGACATTGCTGACTAAAAGAGACACCATCCCCTCAGGCTAGATATTTGAAAGGTAAGGAAGTCTAGCCTCTATACAATAAACATGGTATCTTATGCCTTTCCATATTCACTTTTCCAAATGCTTCAGAGAAAAGATTCATCAAGGGGATCTTTTTTGGAGGTAAGACATTAAACAAACAAACAAAAAAATGTGGTGATGGAAGACAAAAGGATGGTTCATCACCAATTCCTTAGTAATAAGTTAGCTAGACGGATTTAGAAAATGATGATAACTGCATGCACATTTCACCGACTATACTGACTATATGAATTAACTAGCTTCCTAAGTGAAATGGCTATAAAGAAGAAAATTCACCGTCAATGCGAGTTGTGGCCCAGGGAGTGCTTAGATTTGATTAACGATTTTCTGCCAGAAGAGATTTTCTCTCATTTGAAGAGATCCAGGTAAACAGTTGCTGTTGCTCTGCCTTTTTGTAAATTTTAATCTAGGATTTGTGATTTTAATCAGAGCCAAAGTGGTGTCATTAATGATAATAAGCACAGAATTCTATTTACAGAATCACAGTAATACTGCTGTTTGTAGCATTCACCAAAATCCTTGTGTATAAAGTCATTTGACCCCCATTACAACTTGGGAGGTAAAAAATCATTATTCACATTTTATAGATGAACAGGAGACAAAGGTTTAGGGAAGTTAAGTAATATTTGTCCTTTCAGATCTAGGTCTGCCTTGTGCTGAACTGTCAAATTATCTTCATTCATTTCTTCTTTATTTTCCTTTCACTGAGAAGTATATAAAATATCTCTTAACTTGTAATTTTGCCAACTGAAACCTGTTTAAAATGAACATGAACTGTTATGGGATCAGGCTATGACCTCAAGTTGGTTCATTGATGGGAGAGAATTAGAGAAAGGCAAAAGAAGACCTTTTAGGGATGCATGCATCATTGCCAGGCTAAGGCCAGAGCCCTGGTATAGAATTTCCAGACTTCATTTGCAGTATTTTCAGGAAAATACTTTACTTTAATCAACAATTCCAGAATCTCACCTGTGAAAAGTGGATAGCTATGTGCTGATGGGATATTTAAAGATGATTAAGACTCCTAACAAAAGACCTCTCGCTCCCTAACAGCTGTGCCGATGGCATTTGCGAGTTAGCTACTCCAAACACTTAAAACACAGAATTCTCATAGGAGGTTATCTTTAATATTTTATATTTGTAGCATTTCGTATCAATGCAATTCAAAAGTCACTTTACCAAGCTAATACCTCATAATATCCAACATCTCCCATTTATATTTGAAAGCTAGTTTGGGATTAAAAATGGAACATAATTGCTTTTACCTACTCATACTTTGGTAGAATGGTAACGTGCCACAGAGCATTTTGATATTGAAATGTGCTGTATTTGGATTTACATGGCTTTAGGCTTCATGTTAATCACCACATCCTCTTTACATCTAAAAATAGCCCCTGTCTTTCCAAATGGGTACCAAACTCTCTGATTTCTTAGAATTTGTTTTTCCCCCTACGTTCATTTGAAGCCGCCCACCCATTTTTGGTCTCTTCATGGCTTCACAGTGGTGTTCTGCAGAAACGTTCGTTCATCTTCCCTAAGCACCAAAGTTCCATCACTGCCACTGCGGGATGGCTTTGATGTGCACACGAGTGAGAGGGCAAAAGAACCCAAGTCAGAAGAGCTTTGAATGTGTGGGGTATGACATTAATTTGCACTTTGAATAATCTTCTCAGGATATGTATACAGGATGTCAGCATATCTGCTTCAAAAGTTGGGGAAAAAACCCTGCAGTCAATCGACGTATCGGTCTACACGGTTTTACACCATGGATGGGTATTTTTGCTTCATTTATTATTGCTCTGTAATTAAGGAAGACCAGTCAGTGTGAGGGTGGGCATCCGACCCCTTCCATAAATCTTACCAGGGACACAATGAAACAATGTGCTCATAATGAAAAGTAGCGACATTAACAAACACTCTGATCCTTGTTTTTATTTTCTAATATAGTTGGGTTCCCTAGAATAAATGCTTTGGGGGTTAAGTCTAGTGATATTCCTATTTCAATAACTTTCGGTTTGAATTACAGCGTTTGTTTAAAACTTATTTCAGATTAGACAATCTATTAATTTTGGTCAACCTGCACAGAAAGAGCTGAAATCATTTACACTGGCACTCTCAAACCACTTAGAAAGAAAATAATTTCTAGAAAATATTTGGTTTTCCTCTTTTATTAATGCAAATGAGCTATGAGATTGAGCCCAAGAATTTTATGAATATAGCAAATTCAGAGTTTTGACTTTAATTTTCTTAGTTTAGAGAAGGCCAAAAATATACCTATGAAAATTTCTACTTACTTTTTTAAATATGTAGCACACTTTTCTACCACTACACTTTGGACCTAGGCTCATTTGATAACCTAATGACAGCTTTGTCTATCTCATCTGTTGGTAAGAATGGGAGAGAGTCTGTTATGAGTTCAAATGTGCCGCAGATGCAATTAGCTAAGGAGAAGTCATATACTTCGTGGAATAGGGCGGACCCCAGCTCAATGGGACCAGCGTACTCCTAAGAAGGAGAAATTTGGACACAGACATGCTCATAAGGAGAACACCACATGAAGGTGAAGACAGAGATAACGGGGTTGTTTCTACAAGTGTTGCCGATAATGGCCAGCAAATGACCAGCAACTAGTGCAAGAGGCGTGGAAAAGATTCTCCCTCATGGCTCTCGGAAGGAAGGGACTCCTAGTCTCAGACTTCCTTTCTTCCAACCCATGAGATAATAAACTTCTCCTGTTTACGCTGTCAAGTTTGTGTTACTTTGTCAGGGTCAGCTTTAGAAAATGAGAAGACCTGCTCTCTTTCCTTTCAGAAAGAAAATCTTACTGAGATGCCTGGATGGCTTAGTTGGTTAAGCCTCTGCCTTCAGCTCAGGTCATGATCCCAGGGTCCTGGGATCAAGTCCTGCATTGGGCTCCCTGCTCAGCAGGGAGCCTGCTGCCCCCTCTGCCTTCTGCTCTCTGACAAATAAAAAAAATAAAATCTTCGAAAAAAAAAAAGAAAGAAAGAAAATCTTACTTAATGTATCCTACATAGTTACTGTTGGCCCCTTCCTTCTATATTGCAAACTCATATATGTGTACATGTGTATGGGGGTGGGAGAGACAATAAGATGGACTAGTATATTGTATGTCAGCCTAAGACTTTATTCATGCCTCAGGCATTCTGATTTGTACAGGAAGTGGAGCTGTTATTATTATCAATAATAACACATCACGGTTTTGCACATCTGCTCTTGTCTTTTTGGCTCCAAAATGTCATCAATTGTCAAAGCAGTCCTAGTCAATCATGCAGTATTACCAATGTCCACATAGGAGTTAAGCCTCCTCATTTGAAAAGAGCCAATTACAATAATAGCATCCATTTTATTATATATGCTTTATTTCATGTAAGATATTTTTTGAAATGAAAGGTGATTATTTGCTTTAGTATGGTTACTAAATTATGATAGATCTTCAACATTACCACTATTAAAGTTTTATTACTTTCAGCAAACTGTGTGCTACGTATATTTTTAATAAGTTAGCTTTAAAAATGTTGTATCATACAGACCAACACTTAACTAATCTCTTCTTAGTCTCCTAAAGTCTGCTAAATGACTTAGGGAATAAGAATCGGTTCAAAGAATCAACCAACACTTGGAAAGGAAAAGTCATCTTTTTGTTCCTTTGCATCTTCATTATTTTTCATTATGCTTCTTACTTAGCAGTCATTATAGATTCACATAGTTAAAAGAAATGTCACAGAGAGCTCTCAAGTGTACCCTTTATCTATTTTCTGCCCTATGGTACCTTCTCCCCAAACCATGGCACAATATCACAACCGGAATATTGACATTGATATAGTCAAGGTACAGAATGTTTCCATCAGTACAAATATCCCTCACCATGCCCATTTGTGACATCCACTTGCCTCTTGTTCCTAACATCCCTTTTTAGCCCATGGCAACCACTAATCTTTTCTCCATTGCTTTAATTTTCTCACTTCAAGAATGCTATATAAATGGAGTCATACAGTACATAACATTTTGAAATTGGCTTTATTGACTCAGCATAACTTTCTAGAGATTCATTCAGGTTGTTGTGGATATCAATATTTATTATTTCTTTTTATTGCTGAGTAGTGATCCATGGTAGGTCATCGCATGGTTTCTGTTTGGTTGTTTGTCTTAACCATTCACATCTGGAAGGACTTTGGGTTATTTCCATTTGGGGGCAATTATAAATAAAGTTACCAGGAACCAAACTTCTCAGTTCCCTGGAAAAAAAATGCTGAAGAGTACAATCACTGGGTCATATGGTAGTTGAATATTTAACTGTTCAAAAACTGCCATACTATTAGCTATTAGGGAAATGCAAATTAAAATCACAGTGAGATATCTTTACACATCTATCAGAATGACTATAATAGGGACAGCATCAAACAGGGAGGAGGAGGCAGAGAACCTGTATCACTCATACATCGCTGATGTGGAAACAGTTTGAAAAGCCATCTTTTATCTACTTTCCTGCAGTCATTTGTTCTCCATTTAAATTGACCTCTTGAATGCCACTTGAATCTATCTGGGTAACCCAACTATGATGAAAGATGCCTATCAGGGTTAAGGACAACGACCTCCAGTCAATCCTCATCACTCATGGACTCCAGATTCGCAAATTGCCTACTCATTGCAAATCACTTGTAACCCCAAATCAATACTCATAGTGCTTTCATGGTCGTTCATGGACATATGCAAAACAGCAAAAATTGAGTTCCTGGGTGTGCATGTTTCCAACTAAGGTGGAAGAAGGGGACACTCTGCCTTCTTGTTTCAGCTCTTGCATTGTGAACAAGTGTCCTATAGGGGTGTCTCTTTGTGCCACATTTGTTCTTGCTTTGTGTCTTCTGTTGGCAATATTGCTGTTTAAAATGGACTCCAAGTGTAGAGTGGAAGTGCTATCAGTTCCAAAGTGCAAGGAGGCGCTAATGAGTCTTACAGAGAAAACACATGCTAGATTAGTTTCATTCAGGCATGAATTACAGTGCTGTTGGCTATGAGTTCAACATTAATGAATTAATAATATATTTTGAGATGTCTTTAAATAGAAACACGCATAAAACAAGGTTATCCACTGATTGGTTGATAAAAATGTGTGACCAGCATTTCCTTTAGGAAATGGTTCATTATTCCTTAAGTCAGTGTTCCTGGAGACTTTAAAGAACTTAACTACGACAAACGATGAGAATTGACTGTATTTTACAGCACAAAGGAGTGACAGTTAAATACCAAAAATAAAAACTTTCCACTCAACCAAAAATATGCCTTTCTCCCAAAACACTCTTCATTAAGTGCCTGTTTTGTTAAAAGTATGTTGGCAGTCCTATGGTAAGTGTGGGTGCTGGGCTGGAGGCATACACTGTCTGAGTTAAAACTCAAATGAGCTTTTTCTCTGTTCTCAAGGAAATAAGAAGGCTGGGGGTAATATTTGTCAATTGCCTGCCCTGGGTCCGAGTCTCATTTGCAGATTTACTATTTCATCCCCATGCCAACCACTGACCATTTCAGGGTAGTTTCACAGATGTGTAATCTGAGGCTCAGACTGACTAACTTGCCCAAAATTAAGCAGTCAGGACAGGGCAGTGCTGAGGTTCATGCCACGTTCTGCCTGACAACAAAGCTTAAACACTTTTCTCTACAAAGCAGTTTTTCAGAGGTGGTGGATCTTCAACTTTATGGCATAAGAATCACAAGAGATGACGGTTTTAAAAGAAAATTCTTGGGCCCCACTTTCAGAGGTTGTGATTTAGAAGTTTTAAGCTAGAGGGGTGCCTGGATGGTTCAGTGGGTTAAGCCTCTGCCTTCAGCTCAGGTCATGATCTCAGGGTCCTGGGATCAAGCCCCGCATCGGGCTCACTGCTCAGCAGGGAGCCTGCTTCCCACCCTCCCTGCCTGCTGCTCTGCGTACTTGTGATCTCTGTCTGTCAAATAAATAAAATCTTTTAAGAAAAAAAAGAAGAAGAAGTTTTAAGCTAGAGATATGGAATCTACCTTCCAAGGGTTCCTTTACCAGATTTCAAAAACAAAATGAAACAAAACAACAAAAAAGTATTCAAGTTATTTACCATGGGGCAGTAGAGGATTGACACATATAAAAATAAGAAGGAGAAATAGAAAAATGAATTAAAGCAAATGCAGTTCTATCAAAAATAGTCATTTTTTCCTCTAAATATAACAAAAACATAATCTTCCATGACACATATTTTTAAATGATTTTATGGAATGGTAAGCTTCTACTCTTCAGGCACAAGCACTGGACCCCAAACAGAATGTTTAAGTTTCCTCCATTTACCCATTCCCTGAAAGACTCACTTCTCTATTCTCCATCAGGGAGAATTAGATGGACCATACATCCCAGTTTGGGGAGAAAGTCCTGGTTTACATCCATTTTTCTATGCAATTATTATTTAGCCCTCATTTCATTCTCAAAACATCGGGATTTAAACAATGTTATATTGTCATTTTAATTAGATGTGGGATGGTAGCTACACCTGTGGTGAGCTTAGCATAATGGATAGAGAAGTTGAATCACTATTGCATACTTGAAACTAATGTAACATTGTGTGTCAAAGTATACTCAAATAAAAAAAGTTAATAAGAAGTGAGATGAATGGCATCTGAAGCACATATTTTCCCTAAGATCTATAATGAAGTGGGAAATGTCACCTAGGGCAATTTTAGTTTTCTCTATATATTTTCATGTATTATTTTTTCAAGGTTTATTTATTTATTTTTATATATAGAGAGAGAGAAAGTATGCACACAAGTGGGGTCAGGGCAGAGGGAGAGGGAGAGAAAGAATCCCAAGCAGGCTCCATGCTCAGTGTGGAGCCTGATGTGGGGCTTGATCTCACAACCTGGAGATCAAGACCTGAGCTGAAATCAAGAGTCTACTGCCCATCCTACTGAGCCACCCAAGCAGCCCTATTTTCATGCATTCTTAAACCAATTAATCTTACAGACTAATTCACTTATTTGTAATATATACGTTAATTTACTCACTTCAAAACTAAAATACATATATAATTAGAAACAAGTTTCCCTGAATTATCAGCTTCCCACCTCCCAGGGCTCTCTCTGTTTCCTAGAGGTTTTGGCTAGGGACCTCTTTCCAGTCTGCTTTGTTCTCCAAAACTGTGGTTGAATCCAGAAGTGGGAGAGGAGGCAGCATCACCCACAAGACATGATGAGGTCTCTGGTGCAACTGATTTAAAACAGCAGAGTCCACTGTCTTTGAGGCTCCTTGGCTCCAGGAAGATAGAACTTGAAGGAAAGCGCTAACTAGGTCAAGACTCTAAATGTGAGCCCCAGAATAATGAACCCTTCTTCATACTCCTCTTGGTGACAGAGGGAGTTCCTTGGGATATTCCCAGGTGAGTCAAGGGGCTACCAGTAAACCCCCTGGGGGAAGATGACATCAGGGATTCCCCTGAGAGAGTCCCCAGGGACTGGCTGCTCCTGGGGATGTCCAGGACAGCAGGATGTAAAATGGGGACAGTTCTGCCTGTGGCCAGAGTGAGTTTCCTGAACCTATGGTTCCTGAAGGTCATGGCTGTGATCCCCAATTTCCAGCTAGGAGATAAAAAGACAGCATTTGAAAGCTCTGCTGCGGTTCCAACAGTATCAAGCTTCAGTCTATAGTCAATTGCTCCAAACAGAATAATGTGATGAAAATGCTTTATGCCACTGAAAAAAGGAAAAGAAGAATTTTTTCTTGCCACATGATTCCAGTACTGGATTATGAAATTGGGAGAACACTTTTCTTTCCATTGATGTTGCATAGGTAAAAAGAAAAAAAAAATTTGCTGGATGGTACTGAAAAGTATATTATAGAAATTACTTTAACACACGATAATAGGGGCAAGAAGAAAGCAACCTTATATTTTTAGATGCTGGTAGCATAGAGAATTACTGTTTTTTAAGGATAAGGATATACTTACATCTGTTTTTACTTTGAAAAGGAAAAAAATTCTTAAAAAGTAGATAAAATAAAATTTGAGGGATTTTTGTTTTTGTTTTTCTGTTTTTGTTTTTTTAAACTAACTCCAATTCCTAAACAGCTATCTTGTTTTGATGATGCTTAAAGGTAGGAAATGGGTAACAATGACTGAAAATGCAAGAGTTCATTCATCACTTTTAGAATCACTTTTGTCTGTTTTTATAAAAGCCAAAGGTTAGTGAGAAATAATCTCTTTCCTGGGAAATTTCATTAATGTATCTACATACCAAAAAAGGCTACATGTTCAACTAAGTGCATATTTTCCAAAACTCCAACTAATACCTTCATGAGTATGAAGGAAAGACTGATGTTATATGAAGAAATTTTGTGTAATAGGCAAATTCTGAATTGCTCTTATTTTTTTCATATTCGAACGTAGAGTGAAGCCCATTAATGTGGGCATCAAAATAACTCTCTCTGCTCATTATATACTCAGCTGTCATCACCAATTCCCAGAAGAAATCCCAGGTAGGACTATGAATTATTATTTACTTTGTACTGATACAGTTTTTTCTTTTAATTAATGCATTATCACTTATGAGTTTATTCATTGCCTATAAAGTGGCCAGAGCAAATTTTAAAATTCTGATTATCCAGACCAGGCAGTTAAGTCTTAAAGATTTCAGATCGACTGACTAGACACACTGTTACTACTCAGGACTCTATGTCACTTTTCTCTCTATCTCTGTAGCTCAGCATCTATCCTTCCAAAACAGGGGCTCCTCGTTTTTGTGTCAAACTTTCCTTCTCTTTTTCACTGTCCTCACCGCCTCCTGGTGTTTCACAACAGGGAGACCCTGTTGGGAGATCCCATCTTTCTCATTGGGGTAGAAGAAAAAAATAATGATTCAAAAAGCCTTAGTAGGGTCTCCAGTGCTATCATTTGTGGGATACTCTGCATCTTTTAAAGAGGGCAGCTAAGACAACAATAACTCCACCAAAAGGCATATGCTTAAGCTTATCCTAAGTGGCCACAAGCAAACAGTGCTTACATCAGCTCAGCGGGCCATGCAATCTGATCTCCTGGGCAGTATTCGTAGTTCAATGCTTAGGTCATATTGAAGCAAGGTCCTAAGACACAATTTGCTTAGAATTCTCATCACCCTCAACCTTTCTGACAAAGTTGATGTAGTAAAATATTTCTCATGTATGGATAGGGGAGGATGGGAGAAGAGGACATTTGTGATAGTTCTAACTCTGTTCTTCTAGAAAATAAGGTTGTTTATCCAGAAGGTACCTAAGGTACCTTCTAACTTATGATTATGTGTGTAATGCCACTCTAAGGTTTGGGAAGATACTTACTGTTGCTCTTCAATCTGATTCAGTGTTTTGAATTCTATAGAAGTATTTCAGATATAGAAGTCTGAATTCAAGTTGTGGAGGTAGGAATAAAGAAAATTGGGTGGATTATAGAAGTATTTAGGAGTTGGAAACCCCCAGATTTCATAATGAAGGTTATGTCCGGAATAAAATATAGACATTCTCCTCTCCCAGCTCATAATTCTGCCAAGTTTTCAGGTGGGCAACTGGGTAGACAGCTAATAGCACTTACGGAGTTAGAAACCTGGAAAGGAAAAGAGGGTATTTGGGGAGGTGGTAGAGGACTGTGGGTAGCAGAGATGTTGGTGTCAAAGATACCTCAATTTGGACATACTGAATTTGAGCACCCATGTGGAGAAGTGAAGAAGGCAGTTGGATATTTTTCTCTAAACTTCAGAAGAGATACGGACAGGGATGGGCTTTGCAGTGTTTCACTAGGGAAGCTGTTATATGAAAGGAAGTGTAAGGCTAATAAATCCTCTTCTAGATTTTTAACAACTTTTTTTTTTTTTTGGTCTGTGGTTAGCCATAGGAGTCTCTGAAACAGTAACTTAAAACATTTGAACCTTAATGTCTTTTGTAAACAAAGAATTCAGGTAAGAATGATTTTTAGCTGAGTACAATATGTAGCCAAATGTAATACAAAAGTTAAAACCACACCCCAAGTCTAGGCATTTTTTTTTTTTTTACCCTGGACAAAATATAATGATCTATTTTCAAATAATGTGTACATGCATCGGTATGCATATGGGGAGGGACTGGTTTTGTAAGCATATTTTAAAGGCTCAAAGGGCTTAGAGACATCAAATGGCTCTTCAAAAACAACAACGTAGTGATTGAAGTGTAAATGAATCATGAAATATATGGATTAAATATGCCTGGATTTATTACACATAATTAAAAATTAAGACTTGCTTTGGGCAAAGTATGCCTGAGGATTTCTTACTGCACCCCAAACACCCGGAAACACTGAAACATTATAATACCAAATCTTTCCAGGTTGGTAAGACCTGAGATTTCTATAGATCACGTTACCTATTTTCCTTCAGAAATCTATTAACCCTTCAAATTAAAATGTCTAGAATATAAGAGCTGGGAAAAATAACATATTCCTTACAAATTCAAATAAAAGTGGTTTTGCTTACAGATAGAATATTAAAATAAGAATACATTTGAGGAGAATTTGATTTGTTTGACAGGATCTGGGTATAAAATGAACTAAACAGCTATAAGAATGGATTGCATTTAGTTGATGGAGTAAATGTCAGACTCTGATTGAAAAAGATCAAAATTAATTGCACCCACAAATTAGGGATTTTGGTTGATCACAAACTCAGTACAAGTCTACAGTTTAATAGTGCTTCCACCTGTAAGTTATATTTGCCTTGAACTAATAAAGAATTAAAGTGTATGGACACTCTACTCCATGCCAGTCAGATCATGCATGAGTTGTGTTCACCACATGCTTGAGGACATTGTCTGGGGAGGATTCACCTCAGTCATGAGTGGATGCCAAATGATTCCTTGTGTAGGAAAAACTGAGCAAGCTCAAGAAGACAGCAAACTCCAGACAGTCATAGAACTACATGAAAGATAACTAGAGGGGAACAACTAAGGAAGGGTCAAGATTTTGATTCATAACAACTCATTGATTAGAATTATAAAATTGAGATAAGACTACTACCTACCATTAAGGCAACAGTAACTCCCCTGATCACAGGTCTTCAACTAAATAATTTGATTTGCTGTAAATACGGCTTACTATCACCTAGAAATAAAAGTTCCCTGCCCTTATTTACCTCAAAGATACAGATGTAGTGAAAAGAAGGGCCATCTGTACTCCAATGTTCATAGCAACAACGGCCATGGTTGCCAAACTGTGGAAAGAACCAAGATGCCCTTCAATGGATGAATGGATAAAGAAGGTATGCTCCATATATACAATGGAGTATTATGCCTCCATCAGAAAGGATGAATACCCAACTTTTGCATCAGCATGGACAGGACTGGAAGAGATTATGCTGAGTGAAATAAGTCAAGCAGAGAGAGTTAATTATCATATGGTTTCACTTATTTGTGGAGCATAAGGAATAACATGGAGGACATGAGGAGGTGGAGAGGAGAAGGGAGTTGGGGGAAATTGGAGGGGGAGACGAGCCATGAGAGACTGTGGACTCTGAGAAACAATCTGAAGAGTTTTAAAAGGGTCGGGGGTGGGAGGTTGGGTGAGCCTGGTGGTGGGTATTATGGAGGGCACGTATTGCATGGAGCACTGGGTGTGGTGCATAAACAATGAATTCTGTTACAATGAAAGGAATTAAAAAAAAAAAACAAAAACAGTTCCCTGTCCAATAGTGTGTAAGTACACTCTGCCTAATGTGATTTCGAAGGAGAGCTTTGGCTCCTTCAAATGACCTCCCCCTCTTTCCTCACCACCTATATTTTATTCCTAAGTTATAATAAGTTAAGGCTCCTTGTCTGGGAAACTGGCAAGATGTGACTGAAGACATTTCAGGACAATAGCTGACAAGTTTTATTATACTTGGCCCAAGAATCAACTTGCATCCTTTAATATACATGTATTTTAAAATCTCTCCCTTCTCCTGCAATCCCATTGGTAGGCCATGAAGTCTGTCTGACTTGAACTGTGAGACATATGTTGAGTAACAACACGTTGAGTAACCAACAGATTGGTTCTCAGGTAGCCCCTAGATGTCAGAAGCCCCTAGATTCTTGTGGAGACATTTTTTTTTCACAGTTGAAAAGTCAAGTTCTCATGGTTGCAACAATGCCTTGAGCTTACAGCATTTGTCAAAGAGAAGGATGGTGTGTGGCTAGTAAATTATTTGAGATAGTTATTAATCACAGTGTATGCCATGTCAAACCTGGAACCATTTGTCATTTTGTTGGAAATATCTTTTGCTGAGATTTCCCTAAGAGGAGTTGCTTTATCTTGCACCATTCTCATGTTTTGTTTCATTTTGTTTTCAGATGCAACTCCCTGTTTTGGCCAACTGCTTGAAACAAGCTAGTCAACCGGTAGTTGGATTAAATATCATATATTCAAAGCAGTGGTGGGGAAGGTGATAGAGGAAAATGGACATTTACTGAGTACCTACTCTGTGTGGAATAGTCTCTCTAATTTGATCCAGATCATAACTTTGAGAGACAGGAGTTGAAATCTCTATTTTACAGATAGAGGAGCTGATTTGGAAAGAAGCTTATTCTGCATAATTTCCCAGTTGCCAACTCCATGTATGTTTCGCCGGCCCCACTGTAACATAAAGACAGTGTACTTTGTGCACTTCTGACACTTAAGACATATTTAAATTATTACTTCCTTTATTTATAATAATTCCTTTCAAATTCTGCTACAGAGAAAGTGAATAAGGGCTTATGTAGTTCAATTTTGTACTTATAAGACTTCATATAATTCTTAGCATAGCCTAAAGGTCCTAAAATTGTTTAAGAATTAGTGAGTAAATGAATATATGAACAAAGAAAGCATCTCACATGTATATTTAAATGCCCTGACAAGAATACCAAATTCTACAGTTGCATGGAAAAAACTGCAGGTGAAATTTCCTATTGTAAGACCCCTGAGAATAATGTAATTTCTCTAATGGCAATTACTCCATTAGACTCTGCTATGATGCTATGAAAACCTGCAGCCAAATTTGTGTGTGTGGATGGGTTAGTGTATGTGTGTGTGTGTGTGTGTGTGTGTGTAAGAGAGAGAGGGGGACAGGGAATGTGCACGAGTATGAGGTTAGGGGATTCATGTGCTTTGTTTTCCTTCTTGATGAATCACAAAAATATAGTCCCAGATAAACAGTCCCACTCACAAAGTACTGCTTCAAATTTCAAATATTACATTTCTGTTCAAATGAAGAACAGATTCATATTGCAAATTAATACTCAAATGGTATTTTGGGAGAGATTCGGTGCAATCAGCCTCATAAGAATACATCTAAGAAACCTTTTTCATCTTGGAGCAACCATCTTAGAAGCACATAAAGAGTGGAGACAATTATAGTATGTTCTCATCTAATCAAGGAGGCTCCCTTCCTCCCCTCTGTGCCTTCCTTTTTCTTTAGGGATGTAAAAATAAAAGGAGGCATTTTAATTTTTATTTTGAATATAAGGCATTGGAGTGTCATTTTTTAACCACCCAAGTCTCTCAAATGAACTCAAAGAAAGGATAAGTACAACACGAAGAGAAACGCTGGCTAGTGGAAAGTGGGGAGGTGAAAGGCCTCCAGCAAACCAGAAAGTGAAAAAGTGTTCTCAAATCAACTGCTACACAAATTACAGGGCAACACACTTCGTTCCCACAAACATGTTTTCCTTTACAAAATATTTACCATTTGAAGTCTTTCTAACGAACAGCCATATGTCCTGTTTTCTGACACATCTGTATCTATATCTGAGTTACTTTAATCTTCTAACTAATATCTGGGAGGAAAACTGCAGTAGCTCTAGATTTTATGTAATGGATACAAGGTTCATTTAGTGATTAATTTTGCATCTTCTTCATTGCCTACGCTTTTGTGCTCAAATGAAATCTGTAATTGTACAGCCAAATAATTTGTAAAAATATGCAGGACAGCATGAAAAATAGGAGGCTATATATTACATAATACCATGAATAAGTTGGAAGTCAATTAAAGCATTCCAGCAGTTTTGTTTTAGTTAAAAATAAAGGTGTACGGAAGTTAGTAACAATACTATGATTTTATTTCAAGTAGCATCTAAACTGTAGCTACATTATACAGTAGCTGTCACCAGTTGGAAGGGAATGTTCTAGGCCACAGAGACTCATTTATTTCCATTGAACAAGCTACCAAACTAAATACTTTAAAATAATTCATGCAGGTTACTTTTGCTAATCCAAGCTTATTAAAACATTAATTTGTACTCCATGGTAATATCTTCACACGTGGTAACATTTTGCTAACTTGATTCTGTGTTTCCATATATGAATGATATGTGCCCTGGCCTTTATTTTTCTATCCAGCATATTTTATCTACCCCCCTATGTATTGATCTACCTATCCATTTGTTCTTCCCTCCTAGACTCATCTGATGTGTCTTGAGAAAATACAATTAAACTGATACAGCAATCCCACTGTTGGAAAAAACAGAGATAGTTTAGTAAAAACACATTTTCCCAGAAAGGAAGTTATTGCAAGTAAATGTGTGTCATGAAGTCTGTACCATAGCTGAAGGTCATGGTCATTTACTAAAGTCATATGTTTAGCAGTTTAATATTAAGTTGGTTGTTCAAAAGGAGCAAAGCTTTTACTCCAACAGAGCTCTAAAAAACCTTTCCCCCATAAGTTCTTCTGTTATTTGGTGATGTAGTGATATGTGGGCACTTTCAACAAAATCCCTCTAACTTCCGATGATATCTAGACAGCTATTAAAAATGCACCAAAAGCATAATATATAAGAGAATGTGAAATGTTACTGCAACAGTGCTATGTTCTTGATATCATTAAATTAAATATATGATTTCCATATATGATTTAAATTCAATATACGATATTCAAATTTTCTTTCTGTTGGGCAGTCCTCTCTATTAGAATATTTAGAGATTTCGTAGAGCACATAAATACTCTGCACTATAGCGTGTTAGTAGGACACGGGTTTTATTACATGGTATACCAGTCCTTGGCATTTCTTGGTTCCTCTCAAAGGACAAGTTAGTTTTAAAAAAAGTGATAATCTGGGTAAAACTTGGAATATTTCATTTCACAGGTGTACACCCAAACACACCCCCTGAGACTATCTCCTTATTCCTTCAACCATGCTTAGTGCCTCCTGTCACCACACAGTGATGGAAGTTGACCTCATTGGGGCTGCAGCTTGCAAGTCCGGTGGTAGGATAGAATGACCTGGGAAGAACCTCTTGTTATGAACTCCCCACCCCCCCCCCACCCCCCCAGAAACCTTTAAATCTACAGTTAAAACTGAGGCTGAAAATGCAAAGAGGCTCATAGGAAGCAACAGGTAATCTCATTTCCCATAGAGATGCAAACAGCCATTGCCAGCAGGGAGCTTCTCTGAGAGGAGCTGGGTTCCGGAGGAAAAGGGTGACGCATTTAGAGTCAAAGGCAGGAGGCCAACACTCCCTCTGACCTTTTCACTAGAGTCCCTTCTGTCCAAATTTCAATTTAAAAAAAAAAAAAAGTGTGGGGGAGAAGAGACCTTGAGAGACCCTTAACTATAGAGAACAAACAGAGGGTAGATGGAGGGAGGTGGTTGGGGGATGGGCTAGATGGGGGGTGGGGGTGAAAAGGGCCCTTGTTATAAAGAGCACTGGGCATTACATGTAAAACATGACCCACTGAACTCTACTCCTGAAAACCAATATTGAACTGCATATCAACTAACTAGAATTTAAATTTTAGAAAATAGGGGTAATAATATTAGGGCTTTTCAAAACCTCAAGGAGATGAAAACACATGAACTCTAAAGAGCTAGCTGGCTTTTATTTCATTTATTGGCTTCTAACAGAGAACTGAGAGAATTCTTCCCAAAGAAGTGAGCAGAGTAGGAACAGATAATTCCACAGAGGCCAGAGGGGAAAAGAACAAAGAAAGGAAGCCTAGATCTCTCTCTAGATGGTCTGACTTCCTTCACAATTTCTTAAAGAACTTAAATTGCTAACCTACCAAAAAATCCCATGAAAACATAAGCAAACAGAAACTATTCCAAAGCTGCCACCAGAATGCAATGTTGACTATACGTTGATGGGCAAAGAAGCCGAACGAGCCTGAATGGCAATGGGCACTGGCTTCTATGACAAAATTCAGAAGTCATGAACACTTCATCATCTGTCACTTATAAAAATTCGTTTTGTGGGTTTGTAGCATGCCTCCAACTTTGGCAGCATGGAACACGCAGTAGGCTGTGGATGGAGAATCAGTTTCTAGTTCAACCCAAATTCCTGCAGAGTTCTCCCAGGGTCCGAATTTCCTGCATTGTGACATTCTGTTCTATCTGTGATCTGCTTTGT
The DNA here is from genome assembly GCF_010015895.1 of Lontra canadensis. NCBI lineage: Eukaryota > Metazoa > Chordata > Mammalia > Carnivora > Mustelidae > Lontra > Lontra canadensis. The sequence goes on along the minus strand of NW_022631070.1, from coordinate 3,040,505 downwards.
AAGTGTCACTAGTAATGTGTTCTTGACACAAAGGGCAATGACACTGAGGACCGTGCTTTTACATATACAGGATATGTCTATTCTAACACAGCTCCACTGGAAAAAGCACTGGCAGGTGACGGATGATGACAATATGATTATTGGGTATTAAAATGTAATGTGCAGAACAACCGGCTACAGATCTTGTTGAAATGCAGATTCTGGGTCAGAAAGCTTGTGGGGGCTTGAGGTCCTGTTTCTAATTGGCTTTCAGGTGATGCCGATGCTGCTGATCTAGGCACCCAAAGACAATTTGTTCTGTACCCAGACAGAAGAAAGGCAAAGTGGGAAGGAGAGTAAGTAGAATAAGATAGAACTGTGAGTTGATGAATAACAATGAGGAACAACAATGTAGATGAAGTGCAGACTCTGAGCAAAGGAGACAAGGTCGCCAACCAAAGGGTCCCATACAAGTTAAATGTAACCACACCTCTATCCATGTAAATGGTAACACCACTAGCTTTTCAACGCATACAGCTGAGGACATAGTTCTACAGATATAAATGTAAACAGAATATTAAAATGAGTTAGAGCAGATGGTTGGTCTATATCCACATGAATGTGCAGATGAGGCTAGGGATGTGTGTGAGAGTGTGTGTGTGTGCACATGCAAGCACGTATGTGTAACAAACACACAGTCCCTTAGTAGAGTTAGGCTACACCAGAATCCATTGAGAAAGAACCTGTTAAACCAGACATTTCCATCATGTAATCAGATATATATCCAGCCTGGGGATTTAATTTAACCCATACATTTTCATGTGAGGATACACAGAAACATAAATAGTTAAAATAAAAAATAATTAAAATCAGCACTCCACTCAACAAATTTGTTTTATAAATGCTCGCTCAGTATATGTATCTAACATAGACTCTTGATTAAGTAGAGATCAACATAATTCAGTTACTCACCTTTTATAAAGACTATAATGAAGTAATTTTCACTATCGGCATGACAATTTCTTGCCTAATATTTTCCTATTTCAATAATTTTATTTTAGTATATTTGAAAAGTAAAACATGTGCACCTTTCTTCTGTTGCATAAAATTAAATTACTGTGGATATCCAAAGCAATAAATATTTCTTTGTTGGCTAGATGTATGCGTAATTGGATAATTTAATAAATTATTTACATTTAGTGAATTTCTGAAAGAATGAGAAACGAAATGTGGCTCTTCATTACAAGCTAACTAAATTCTGCTAGTCTTTTTGTTATTTTAGTCTTTTAAAAAAGGACTTAGTATTCAGTGCAATTCAGTGCAATCCATTCTTATGAATAAATATTTAATATGTTTAGGGCATCATGCTCAGAGTTTAGGTAGAACTTAAGGAATGTATCATAAAAAGACACATCCGAGGACCAAAATATTTTAGTAACATGGAACATTAAAAGTGAAAATGTGACTGCATTAAATGATGCATAGATGTGGTTTAAAAATGAGTTTTCTTTTAATCTTGAATAGTTTTGAACATAAATATTTGTACTCTAAGAGCCACAAGCAGTCAGTAGAAACTTCAGGATAATCTTTAAGTTTCCACATTTTCATTGGAACAATTTAAGTTGGAAAGCATCCCCTGCTAGGGAAAAAATTTAAAAAAAAAAAAAAAAGAAGAAGAAGAAGACAAAAATACTCTTCAATATTATTGCCCAGCACTGGAAGGGTAAAGTGTATCATTTTATTCTACTCCCTTTATTCAGAGAAAACAAATTTCTTAAAAATTAAACCCTTCTAATTATTAGTCAGAACAGAGACACCTAGTTTTAAACAGATTATGTTTAGTGAAATGTTCATGGTCAGTCAGACTCACTGGAGATTCAACTTCATGAGGACAGAACATGTCTTGTTCCCATCTGCATCTCTGTTCTGGAGAACAGCAGCTAACAAAAGTACTGAGTTGTTACTGAATGAATCAGTGTGACGGATTCAATGTCTAGCCAGACTTTCGAGGAGGTTTTGAAATCATGAGAAATTTTGTTTAACGATTTAATGCCAAATAAAAACACAGCAAATACTACATATTTACTATGACCATAAAGTAATGAATGGTAAAGGATTTTCAGGGAAACCTTTCAAAATATTAATAATTAGTTGCCTAAGGGGATAAAAACCCATAATGGTGTGGCCCACTCCTACTCAACTGCACACTTACACTCTCCAAATTTTACTCAGTGAGTACAGATTATGTTGATCAAAAAACAGTTTTTAAGAACATACTTTCACATTACAAAATAACTAGAAACATAAATGATTATGGCCACCGATTTATAAAAAAAAAAGTGGGGGGGGACACTTCAGAGATGTGGGAATTTGGGAAAAGGTTTTCTTATGTTTTACTGAAAAGACTAGAATATAGTCAATATAAAATGGGAATTTTTATGAGGGCTCACAGGTGGTTGTGACCTATGCCTATCAGAAAGACAGTAAATTGCTGTGGCTAAGAAAATGCTTTTGTTAAGCCTGAGAATCCACAGGCTCATTCTGCATTCTAGTTACTTGAACTGAAATTATTTGAACTCTCTCTATTTCGGTTTCTTCATTTGTGAAATAGGAGGAATATTAGTACTCACTTCCTACTGTGAGGATTACCAAAGCTAATACTTGCTGAAGCATGTAGAATGGTACCTGGCACCTTTCAAAGGCTATGCAAACACAAGCTCTTTTTATTAACCATTATTCACTCTATCTAAGGGACCACAGTGAAACAAACACAGACATACTTGTCTCCATCCTGGTCTTTTAACTTTACCTACCCCTTCCTGTCTAGAGCAACCCTCCCCCTCCCCCTTTCTGTTTTGCTCGGTGCTGTGACAGGTCTGGGACACCAAATATTCCTTTGCATATATGGCAACCAAGTCTGTATTCTCCCAGCAATGTATTTATGAATCACTGAGGTCCCACACGGGCTGAGGCCACCCGCAAATTCCACATACAAAGAGCCATGAAGGTGTTGTGTTGAGACCTACAGACTCACTGCCATAGATAAATTTTGCTGTATGTGACATGGTTCTACACCCTACGCAGAAAATCCTTTTAGATATTTTTGGCACACTCATTAAAAAACACAGGGAAAAAATGGGCTATTGTCTGAGCACATTTCCCACCAAATAATTATTTTGAAAGGTACTCCTCTTGCCTAACCAACAATATCTCTTTATTGGAACAGCAAGTGTGTTCCTGGAATCAAGGCACTGAGCATCATCTCGAAAATGTAGACCAACAACAAATGCATCAAAGTCTGAGATCTTGTGAGATTTCCTCAGGTTCGGACAATAAAATGTGATAGCTGTTTACTAACCCCAGAGAGACAGAGTATTAGTTCCCCACTCTTTATTAAATCTTTTATATGTTAATATTCAAAGAAAGCATGCTCTGCTCCTTAAAGTAACACCCCAAAATTCTTCAAGATGTTACAGCATTCCTAGTCAATGCAAAGTCAGAGCAGAAGAGAAACACAGGCTCTCCTTTACATTTTACCCAAGACTAATTCTCTAGTGCAAATCTTGCTTTTTTAGCATTAGAAAGGATCTATGTAGAGAAGTGCCAAAGCAAAGAGACACCTACCTGAAGCACAAATTATCTCATTTTAGTAACCAGTGAAAATGGTGGATAAAATCCAGTGCAGAGAGAGCAATCTATTGTTTACTTCAGGGAGTCTAGGCTTCATACTAATGCTTTATTTAGTAGGAACAAATGTAACAAAGAGCTAATTTGAATTTGTGATTCCTTAATGTTCATTGATGCTTATTCCTGGGCACATTCCCCTCCGCTCTCATTTTAGTATTAAAAACGGATCAAGATAGTCAGAAAGTAGTCTCAGGTCCTCTGACTAAGACGTCGTGCTTCAAGAATAGAAAATAATGTAACCGGAGTAACCATAATCTCAGTTCTCTAGGAACTGATGTAATACTTTAAAACAAAAGCCTGTCTTGGGAGGACGACATAGGGAAAATAAAGTGATCCCAACAATTAGATTAGGGGAACGCTCCACCTTAATAAATACTGGGGAAGCTGGTTGTAGACTATTTGGTAAACCAACCCATTTTGTGAGATTATCTGTCACTTATCTCGAATGTCGTTCTCGCCCTAAGATTGGTTGATGTTTCGAACAGTCCTTGTGTTCCTTTACCCAGTTGACTTTCTGTTGAGTATGACCTTGAATGAGTCAATGGGGAAAAAAAAAATCTAAGAGTAATTCAAGAAGAAAAAGCACTGTAATCCAGGACATCTTTCTTTGTGTAGAATCCTTCTCTTAAAGACCACTTCCTCAAACAGCAGCAGCAGCAGCATTTTTTTTTTAAACCAGCAAGCAGCAATATGACCTACCTCTTAAAGTCTTCTGTTGCAAACTGCATTTTGAAGAATGTTATTCTCTCATGTTGTATCCCAGTGTTTGAAAGAAACTTTAAGAAGGTAGATCCTCACTAATCAGAATTTGAAAAAAGAAAGAAAAATTACCTTTCATCTTAAAGGACTTCTTTGAGAAGTGTGTGGGGTGTGTGTGTGTGTGTGTGTGTGTGTGTGTGTGTGCATTGCTAGTCAGTTCCCTCCGGGTTAAAGAAAGAATATTGTTTTTGACAAGATCAGGAATTTTATTCTTCTGGTTCTTTCTTCCTATGATGATGTACACAGGAACCTCTACCTAGCTGTCAGGTTGTTTTTTGTTTTGTTTTGTTTGGGGTTTTTATCGGTCGATTGCCCCAAAAGGGAAGTTTTTTGAAAAGTTGTGGCATTTCACCACTCAGGCCTCAAAGTGAGAGGTGAAAGACACACACGGCTTTGCTTTATAACAATCTCAACCCTGTTTCCACTTCCTGCTTTTGCAGCAGTACGATCAAGCACATCTGCCTTGGTTCTCAGCTTTATTTTGCTTTAAATGACACACAGAGGGTAGCTATTCAAGAACTCTTGTTTTCCTCTTTGAAATCAATGCTGTTTTGATATGGAAGCACATCTAGGGTGTTTACTGCTCTCTTTACTTCTATGAATTAAGCCTGTCCTCATCTGGATTTCTGCATAAGCATCTATCAGGCAACATGCAGAATATTAACAAATGCCTACTGAACATTAAAATTATCAGAATTCCCCCAGTGACCACATTCATACTTAGAAAGTCTATGAGGCTAGCCCTAAATCCCAGAGCTACAGGGAGCACTGTATATTTATTTTAGACATCTAAGTAGTTAACACTTCCAATACTCAGTCTGATAGTTTTTAGCTTAAATAAGTAACAGCAAGATGCTGGGGTTATATTTTCCTAAAATAGAATCTTCAAGAAGGTTTGACATTCTATTCCTTGAATTACTGTCAGTAAGAATCAAGACAGGAGCATGCCGGTGAGCTCTTTTATTCGTTGAGTCTTTGCAATGTTTGCATTGCTGTTCAATTTAATATCATTTGAAAGAATACATCAGCTACGTTTATTCAATCCAAACAAAAATTGCTTCTAAGGAACATATGAAATGCAAGTCACTTAAGATCTTGGAAAGTAATAAGGCAATTTTAATTCACAAGTCGTGTGATATGTTGTAGGAAGAGAGCTATATACGGCAAGTCAAAGTACAACCACAATTCAAAGTATACCATAAAATAACCACAGGAGAGGCACGATCAGATGTTGTAAAATGCTCAATCAGTGAGAAATCCTGGACCCTAAGTGAAGTTTCCTCGCTAGTTTGCAGTATGTTTACAAGTTACAAGTCTATAATTTTAAAATAGCTTCGAAAATACTCAGATAATCTGAATAGGTTAAAATAAGCTTAAATCCAAATAACAGAAATACTGCAAAAACCATCTAGAATACTAATTTTTGTTTTTGTAAAATAACACACTGTGTTACTGTTCACTTCCTCTGTAGGTAAAAAAAAATCTCAAACAGGGGCACCTGGCTGGCTCAGTGGGTTAGAGCCTGTGCCTTTGGCTCAGGTCATGATCCCAGGGTCCTGGGATGGAGCCCTGCATCGGGCTCTCTGCTCATCGGGGAGCCTGCTTTCCTTCCTCTCTCTCTGCCTACTTGTGATCTCTGTCTGTCAAATAAATAAAATCTTTAAAAAAAAAATCTCAAACGAATATTTGCTGGGTAGAATTTAGTATGACACAAGAGAAAAACAGAGAAACTGGGGCTGGACTTTTCTAAAATAGATTTCAGTATCTGGCAGACCCTATAGTCAACTTTCGGCCCAAATCCTACATATTTATGTTACATGCCATCATCCCCTCCACTGTTTCTAAAATCAGTTGCTCAAACAGTGTGTTTGACTGACCATGTTTCTTAGAATGCCGTTTGATTTTAATGTACGTGGAAGTTTTTTATAACTATCAGTATTTAGAAAGAAATTTGCCTTCGAAGGGCAACAGTAGTCCCTATTAATGTCCTTTGAACAACTATAATTTCCTTTCGATGTACTTTTTATTAGGACATTATTTTTTTAGAAGAGAATTGGATTCTGGCACTTGAATGTCATCTGTAACCTCCTACCTATGCGCCCCCCCCTGCCCCCACACACCAATTAAAAGAGAAGTCAATCATTTTAAGAGAGCATATCTGTTTTCAAATCAAACAATGTAAAGTAAAAATTGCATTTAAAAGTATCAGCCAGGGGCACCGGGGTGGCCCAGTGGGTTAAGCCTCTGCCTTTGGCTCAGGTCATGATCTCAGGGTCCTGGGATGGAGCCCCACATTGCGCTCTCTGCTCAGCGGGGAGCCTGCTTCCCGCCCCCCCTTCTCTGCCTGACTCTCTCTGTCTACTTGTGATCTCTGTCTGTTGAATAAATAAATGAAATCTTTTAATAAATAAATACATAAAAGTATCAGCCAATCCACATGATCCTCTCCCTACGAGCAACATAAATAAGTTGTATTCTTCAAAGATTTGGAAGCACTATGAGGAATACTCCAATAATCGTTTGAAAAGGAAGGAAGGAAAAAAATGGATGACTAAAAGAAATCACTAGTAGGTCTATATTTTTCTTCCAAAGGTTCACCACATATTTTTATGTCTGAACCATCTTCAGATATGTGACCTTGCAAGTGACGAGATAATTTTAGCAGCTTATTTGTTCACTTCTAAATATAGCAATTGCAGGCAGACTTTCCAATCTCCTGGAAGTAGGGCAGTTGGATACAAGTGAACATCATATTGATCATTAACAAATGGCTTTGGAACTGGAGGCTTCTGGGTTGGCAGCCTGAGCAACGAGAGAGTCTGAACAGGGTTATGGAGCATCCACCACTTTCTGATGACGAGAATTCAGATATTTGGGGATTTTGACGATCCCTAAAGAATATTTCAAATATTCAATGAAGAAATCCATCTCATGTGCGGTGAGGATTTTATTGTCTTGTCATTTTACAAAATCCCGCATAATTCAGATCCTTCAAATGAGAACAACAAAAAAAGAGAGACAGAGAGAGACAGAGAAAGAAAAATCAACAAAAAAAGTCTTATTATGAGTCCTGATTCTGACTCTGAAATTGTTTGATGGTTGCATTTGAAATTAGTTTATATAATAGCCTAAAATCTCAGTGACGCTGTTCCATGTTTCGAAAAATGCAGGAATTGGGCATTATGTAGATAAAATTCAGAAGGTTCACAATTTTAAACTTTTTCAAGTCAGTATTCCGAATGTTTTAGCAGTCATCCACTTAAGTTTGGCATCAAACAAATATGAGAGTCAGCCTGAGCATTTCACTCTTAGGCAATTTCCCTGCTTGGCCTTAATAATCATTCCAACTGGAATTTCAGCATTATCAAATTAGTAATCATACAGGAAAGATTCCAACGTTTGTGGCAAGAACATCAGCCGACATATGTTATATATATTTTGGAACATTATCTTTCTGGAATTTTTTTACAGTGATGCCCGCACAGGAAAACGTTCTCTTTTTTTAAAATACAAATGCTCCTAAGAATTTACTGGAGATTTATACCAAACATATGAGAAGCAGGTTACTGGTGCCTTTCTCAATGCCATACCTTTTCAAGATTTACTTTCCCAATTTTCATTGTTCTTATGCTTCACTCAGACTTCCCACTGTTACTACTGTAACGCATGTCGATCTTTTGTGTTATGTTTTATTAATCTTTTCACATTAATGCAGGATTTATGGAGGTTTTACCCTGGTGTGTGGTTTTAGACTCAGAGGCAGTCACTGGCTACATGATGTATTTGGGGTCAGGAAAATAGAGAAATATCACTTCATCCTACATAAAACAAAACAAAACAAAACAAAAACAAACCCCCCCCACACACACACTGCCAAGAAGAGATGTAATAGACTTCATAAACTTGATACATCCTACCAAAAAAATGATACTGTAATACATATTAGATTTGAAATTACTAAACCCTACCTTATCTTCCAGCTTTAATATCTTGAAAGAGCAACATGTGAATCTGATTTGTACAAATATAATATAAAATAAATTATATTATTTAAATAAATTATGTTATATATTATTATGTCTATATGTAAATACAACTAATTTACCATTCATAATTGTTTTATAGCAATTTCTCCTTTAGTTGATAACGTTTTCATGTTGTACATGGGGTACAAATCTTAGATAGAAAGATTTAGATATTTGAACTCGTGTGCTCCATTTTTTCTAACATTTTTGTTTTAAACCAATTTTTTCCACAGATTTAACTTTAATTTCTTCCTGTAGGTAAACAAGTATTCATTTTTAAATGTCATTCTTATTATATCTAAGCATAAAATAAATGAAGAAAGAAGTCCTAAAAAACTTTATTACTCCTTTGTGTAACTCAAAGTGGCTGCATTTATATACCTCCCAATGTCTACATAGAACTTAACTCTGAGTAGACTCAAAACATACACAGGGATTTCAGAAACTAGTAAGTGACCAAGAACATGAAAAGATAATGAAAGTCATCTCGAGACCTTAAACACACTGTCTTTTACCACAAACATCTGAATTTACTGGCTGATGGTACAAACATCTGAAATGGTCATTAGCCTCACAGTTAAAATGCAGTCTGCAGATATCTATGTGGCAAATCCTTTTTTTTTTTTTTTTCAATCCCAAGAAGTTTAGCTACCATTTATGACGTTGATTTCTTACAGAACACGTTTGGTCATTCCCCAAAATATTTAAATGATTTGTTTGTTTGTTTAAAGGAGAACATTGGGGACGCCTGGGTGGCTCAGTCGATTCAAGGAGAACACTGTAGCTTTAAACAATTATGTTGAAAGGTTAAGCCATACTCCTTTAATAAATGAAGGGCAACCCCAGTGCCCTCCTTGGGTGTTCTCGTTTAACAGAGGCAACAACAGGGCTTTGCAGGGAGGACGGTGAACTAATTTCCCCTTGTAAAGGACCTTCGCGCAAACCTCGGTGGGCTTTGTGACCATGGGGAAGGTGAATCACTCTCACACCCAGTTCAGTCAGAATCGTTTAAATATGGAATTCTTTTAAGCTAAATATTGAAGATTTTTGTTTAGTCAGACACAATTTAAATTAAGCTTAGCAAATACCTTAAAAGGAGTTATATTCTGTTTCTTACTTTTACCCAGGTAGTAAGTAATCTCTAACCCTTGAACTGTAGATTTTCTTAAGGAAGAATGTTCTTCCTACTTACAGTCATAGATTTGGCCCCAATGCTTTTATGCAAGTGAAACTATTACTACTCACGGCCCCAAAGTCTGTCTTAACATTTATTTATTTGATCTGTTTCCTTTCCACCAGAAGAGTTTTTCCATCCTTTTTGCTTATCAGTTCAAGATGAATCTATTTTGGAGATTTGTTCCCATAACAAAAATGAGGTGATTTAACCTTGGCCAAGAGCTTAAGCATTTTGAAGAGGAAGATGTACAAGTCAAACAATTCAATGAAACTACCCTCTGGGGACACAGCTCTCTTTGATACACTGAAAGGGTTCATCAGTTCTTCTGAATTTCTATGGGAGATCTGTGGGCAGAACTAAACCGGGAAATGGTCGCCTCTAAACTCTGAAAATACCAAGGGACAACATTTAACACTTTCCACTATGTCATTGTGCTGACCCTTGGGCTCTGCTTTTATCTTCCCTAAATAAATCACTCCACTGTGGTTTTAATCAAGAAAAATCATGTTGCAGGGAGTGCAAAGATTTGGGAAGGAGCAAACCAAAATTTACATGAAATTGGCTATCCTTCAGCGCAAAATAATTTTTTTCTGTGTAATTCACAGCCCATTATTTTTTTTTAAGTTATTCTAAGGAGAGTAGACAAAGGTTTTTATAGAAATGTTTAAAAATCCTAAAATTCATTTATTAATTTTATCAGAAGTGTTAGTCAATTTACTTTAAGTAATGATTGCCTCTGACTGTCAAACACTGCCTAACATCCCCTTAATCACTTAAAAATTAGTTTCACTTCTTTTGAAGGCCCCATTTTTCCTTTCCTTGGTGCTGTGATGGAAATCAAACAGAGCTGATATTTTCTTAGAATAATAAGCAGTTTTTAAAACTTTAAGTGGTTTTGTGACTGCAGTGACTTACCGACTATTATAGTTTACGCTGATGCTTCCAGAAACTGAGTGTGTTACTCTTAGAATGGTGCAGACTATTTTAAAGTTGAACATCTATTGGACAAAATGGTTATTTCCAGGGAGGCTAGTCACATAAAAACATGTTAAATAGAGTCATAAATAGTCATAGGGGAATCTAGTTGAACTTGACAGATTTTAATAACTTAATAGTGAGGATGGCATGAATGCAGCAAACCGGGAGCCTTTCACGAAACTACTTTGCTCAACAGCAGAAGGAAATGGAGGGATGGCAGAAAACGCAAGATGAGACTTGCATGCAAACATGGGAAGTGTGATTTAAATTAGTTTAAGTGATTTTAGGGTTGAACCTCTGGGCTTACTTCTTACCCACACCTCTAATAAGTTAGATACTATTTCATGGGCTATGTCAGTGTAACTTACTAACAGAAACAAAGCAAAGTTATTTATTTGGGGAGCTGAATATGTTCAAACAACGTTTTCATCATTTAAGCAAGTGTTTTTGAGAGACTTAAAATGGCTTTCATGTTTTAAAAATAATTTTTGTAAGTTAAGAATATCAGCTGCAGAACATATAAACCACAACTAAAATTTAAAATTATACCTGTCCAGGGGCGCCTGGGTGGCTCAGTGGGTTAAGCCTCTGCCTTCAGCTCAGGTCATGATCTCAGGGTCCTGAGATCAAGCCCTGCATGGGGCTCTCTGCTCAGTGGGGAGCCTGCTTCCCCTTCTCTCTCTGCCTGCCTCTCTGCCTGCTTCTCTGCCTGCTTGTGATCTCTCTCTCTGTCAAATAAATAAAAATCTTAAAATAAATAAATAAATAAAATTATACTTGCCCAACCTATTAATTTTTCCTTTCTTCTTTTTTTCCCTCTTCTCTAAATTTCTATGAGTCTGTGGAAATTAACCTCTGGCACACAAATTCAGACTGAGATACAGTAAAGATGTGACAATACTTTTTTAGTCCAACAGGAGAAAAATTGCTATTTTATCACAGTGAAGATTGGATCGGTTTGAAATGTTTATTATTGGATCATTAATTAATTATATAAATCAATTCATTTTTCCATCAATACTTTCTACACAGTGCAATGTTAGAGGCTGTGAACAAAATGGAGAGAACATTGACATTCTGGGTATGGGGGCTGGTGCAAATAGTCTAATATAATTCAGTGATTTTTCCACTCATCAGTCTGATTGGTACAAGGCATACACCTCCCGGTCAGGAGTGGTAAAAATCTGAGATGGGTAGACTGACATGGACCACCTGCTTCAAACTCCCATTTTAGAGTCAAGGAAAGGGGCTGGAAAAGGCCGTATGTCCAAGGATACACAGTTGGCTGAAAATATGCTGGTTGGTTCTCAACACCCAGTCCCCTTCTGTGTGAATTATGTTCAAGTATTTCCAAATACTTTTGTAAAATTTTTGTCTCATCAAATACTTCTACTTCAAAAGATTTTAAGAACGGAAAGTAGTAAGTCATGATTTCACGGCGGTTATTCCCAGTTTTAGGGGACCAGCTGCTTAGCATGACAGAGTGGTCACGCGAATTTGGTAAATTGCAGATTTAGACCTTTTAACACAGAGAACGGCCAAAACACCAAAGAAATAAAATAGATCCTCAGCCTGCACTTGAATAGACAGCAATATATGGCTATGTTGAGACCTGATTGGTAGGAATAGAGCTCCCAAGAATCTGTTCAGGAAGAAAGGCAGCACCACGTATCAGCCTCCTTGACACAAAGGACTGAGAGTGCCCCAGTCTAGCTGAGAGCAGATACACCAACTCCAAAACTCTACTGGAGGGACAACTAGTCCAGCCCATGGAGAGGCATCACTTAGCATTTTATATCAGTATTGTCCTGTAACATATAAGGAGTTTTATCCACATGACCTCCCAATATTAAAATTCTCACATTTTTTTTTTCTGTTTCTTAACAACTGAAACAAAACCAAACACAATAATTTAAGAAGAAACCAGTTTAACCTTCTCTGTCAGCAGCAGCAGATTCTAACTATGCCTATCTCTTCCATCACTTCTTTGAGTAAGGGGCGGAATTTAGAATTTAATATCTTCTATACATTTAGAATTTTATATTTAGAATTATAGCTCATGTAATCTTGGCAAATGTTATGAGTAGAAAACAGAAAATGTCTCATTGGTATGCCCGGTTTCTCAGACAACCCAGTCAGGGGCTTGGGACCATAAACTCCTTTTCCTTACATGAATGATATTTCTGTAATAGTAACACCAAACGTATGTATCGAAACCCTACCACTAAATCCTACCACTACTTCCATATCTTCAGAGTGAACTGGATGCACTTTCACATTGGGAGGTTTGTGGATTTAGGATTTCTCTTAAAGAACATATTTCAAATTTTTTGGAAGAATTCCACAAAGTAATGGAAAAAGGAAATTCAATTACAATTTTAGTTTTGTAAAAATGCTATTTTGGATTGAGTAGCAGATTGAAAATTAAAATTTCCAAAGTGATAAACCAGCAGGGGGAAATATTTGCTAGAGTTTGAAAGGACTGTGTAGGGTACTTACACTGAACTGCCAGGGGCTGGAGAGTTGGTGTCCTGAGTCCTCCTGATGAGCAATGAAGCCTCCTTCATGAAGTATAAAGACATCATTCTTAATTTGAAAACCGTGGGCAGACACAGAAGCACAGGGCCAATTTTTCCAGCACTAATTCTAGAGTCTTGGCCGCTGAAGACTAATGGTGGTTCTCTTTCAGAAAGCATATATTTTCACTCACAGCTAAAATATTAAAATATCTTAGCTGATCAGTGAAGTGAGATTAACGGTTTCTTTTTTGAATCATCAGATCGAGGTGTATAAGGCAGAGAGTTTGTAGGGGTTGTTCAGAAGAACTTGCTAAAGAACTCACCTCCCAGAATTTAAAAAAAAAAAAAAATGGTGTTGATATACCATCTTGATTTAAAACACATATTTGCAAAACCTAGTCCTGAAATAGGAAGAAAACAGCAGCAGCTGTAATCACTAAAACTGATGTGTTACACGTTTCTCTCCCCTGAAGTTGGGGACAAACTTTGCAGCATGACGCCACTTTGGAATTGATTATCTTCTCGGTTCTGTCAAGAGCAGAGAACTTAAGTCTCACCAACTCCATGTGGTTTAGGTCATGCCCCCGCGGACAGTGTGAGAGCAAAGCAAAGAGGAATGGCTCTAGGGAGGACCTGGGGAGAGAGCTATTTGTCCAGAATCTTCTCTCTGCTCTTAATGCATAAATGAATAAGCACAGCAAATCTCTGTTCCCTTATACAAATAGTATGGTTGGGTGTGGGTGTTAGATGGAACCCCCGTTTTTGGTTTCCAGTAGCTAATTCTCCTTCACCCAGATGAGGGAGAGAACTGGCTGTCAATTTTAAGTGTCCACAGTGTTTATCTTTAGAGAGTAGAAAGAGGTCTGCATATAAGATTTACTTACAGTGATAGAGTAGAAAATAATTTCTGACATAGCAAAATACTCCTTGCAGTTCAGTACCATGCCGGTACTCACATTCTTTCCATTTGTATCACTCTCTTTTCTTACTTTTCCACCTTTTTAAGAAACACCCCCTATTTTTTCCTGATTAGCTCACTGGAAATAGAGTAATTTTTTTTTTCCTGTAGAGATACACGTATGTATGGGATTTACATAATGATTTCCCAAGGAAAAAATGTGTATTTTAAAAGTACAAAGGATTGGGGTGCCTGGCTGGCTCAGTGGGTTAAAGCCTCTGCCTTCGGCTCAGGTTATGATCTCAGGGTCCTGGGATTGAGTCCCGCATCGGGCTCTCCGCTCAGTGGGGAGCCTGCTTCCCCCTCTCTCTGCCTGTCTCTCTGCCTACTTGTGATCTCTCTCTCTGTGTCAAATAAATAAAATCTTTAAAAATTTTTTTTAAAAAGTACAAAGGATGGACCACACTTTCAAAAAATATAGTCATTCTTCTCGCTACAACAGTGAGAGATAAGGAGGGAAGATCTGTCATTCTTAAAGACTATTGAACTAAGATATATGAGAAAGATGACAGGATGTGCTACTTTTTTTCAGGCCAGAAATTGCAGAACCACGTGTAATCTGTGTCTAACTCCAGCAACACTCTCTACCCTGGTAATGACACCCTTGTGCAAAGTAGACCCCCTTCAAGGGTAGCGTGGGCCTGAAGAACCAGAAAATGAACATCAGACTTTTTAATAATTAAGACTTGTATATTGTGGTTCAGGTTTGTTACCTTAATTCCAGGAATTTGGCATCAGAGAAATGCTAAGGAGACGCTTTCAATTTTAAAAACTTCTCTCCATGCCTGATACAAATGCAAATTCCTTGCTCATTACATTCTATCAGCCTTTTTCAACAAGTTTACCAAAGCAAAAACAGTTTCTGGCAGAAAGACAGCTTACCTGCCAAGCTTGACATTTCTATAACCAAATCAATATTTCAATAGCTTCCAACTATAAATCTGATGTTGATTTGAATTCTAGAAAGTAATGAATGATCCAATTAGAAAATAAACAAAAAAGTAAAAAAAAAAAAATAATTAGAGTATTTATTCTTCCCTGATGATAAGGAATCCTTGACAAGATAGAATGCTGTTCCCAGCAAGGCTTGTTCTATAGGTGTAATTGATCTTGGAAGTTAAAGGTTTGTTTGCATGAGGAGTTAAATATATTGCTTTGATAGAGCTGTTAAGTGGCAGCTTATCCACCCACAGTTTATTACTCCTTTGTGTCTTAGGTGTGCAAAAATGTTCTGCTAGGCAAGATATATTTATAAATGAGCATGGACATGATAACAAAAGACTCAGCAGAGTCTCTATCATGTGGTAGAACCCATTAACTGTCTGTTGAGTGAATACTAAATGCCACTGAATTTCTTTTTGCAAGTTTTTCTTCTCTTTGGAGAGTCAAGAATTGGTAAACATGTAGGCCCATCTGAATGCTCTACTCCACTCAAAACTTGTCCATTCAATTCTACCCATTCTTTCTTTCATCTGTCCATACATCCACTCATTCATTTATTTATTCATTCAATGCTTTTTATAACTAATATGATCATCATTCTTTGGAACATACAAATATGAGACAGAAACTGACTATGATTCCAAAGGGCTTAGTCTATTAAAAAGAATTATATAATGAGGAAGTAAAGATGCAACATGGGAGTTTGGGGGGTAGGAAAAGAAATGAAACAAGATGGGATCTGGGGGGAGACAAACCATAAGTGACTCTCAATCTCACAAAACAAACTGAGGGTGGCCAGCGGGGAGGAGGTAGGGAGAGGGTGGTGGGGTTATGGACACGTTGCATCTAATTAATTTTAATTAATTAATTAATTAAAATTAATTTAAATTTAATTATATTATATAAATAAATTATATTAAATTAATTTAATAATGTAATTTGATGGTTTAATAATTATATATTATTTAATTTATATTTATATTTACTTACCTATTTATATATATGTTTTATATATATATCACTTATCCTTAGTGATTTCATATTCATATATATGTATACATACATACACACATTACATATATATGTAAATATACCATATGTGTATATATGGGAGGCATATTGAAATCACTAAGGATAAAGTCCTAAATATTCACCAGAGATGCACAATGCATTCTGTGCATCCATTCATTCTTGTTGGGTAAACCATCCATTCCTGTAGAAAAGCTGAGCCCAGATGATCCATAAAATTTTGTCAGGCTGAGGAAGTAAGGCTCTGATTCACAGGTATGGAGAAAAGCAGCAGACAAAATGGATCCTGAGTGTAGAGGTCATAATTTTGTGTCCTAGTTTACCTGAAACATTGAGGAAATCAAATATTACAAATTAGAGGCCATAAAGGCTGGGTGAGAGATATTTATTCTGCAGACCGTGAGGTTTTGAGCAGATATTCAGAACCTCATACTTTGAAAGTTTGCTCAAGGAGAAATGTATTTTGAGTGACACCAGGGAGTAGTTGAAACGAGAAGAACAATGAAGACTCCTAGAAAAACCAAAGTCGAGATGTTGAGAGGTCTGCACTATCGAAGTTACAGGGGATGTATAAAAAAGATAGATGTAGGAAGTAACTTTTGAGATAGAATTAAAATGTCTTTAATTTATTCAACACATCTGATTTTCAACCTCATTTTCAGGACTATACAAGGTGTTATGAGCATTTATATAAATAAAAACCATCATATATGTATATATTACATATGGTATATATAACATATATACCATAGTAGTATTCTTATGGAGCTCAGAATTTATATTTTTTATCTATAGACTAGCAAAATAATAATTGCATTAATTAAAGGAGAAAATAATATCAAAGATATGTCTCAGGGTTCAAATCTGGGTGAAGAAAGTGATTTCCAACAGCCTAGTGGAAAGAGCATGCAGGCTTTGGAGGCAGAACCACCTGGATGGAAGTCCCAGCTCTGTCTCCTGTTAGCTGTGTCACTTTGGAGTGGCTTGAACTTAATCTTCCTCAAGTTTCAGTTTCCATTTCTGTACATCAAGCACCATTATGTGCCTTTACTGTTTGTGGTCAGAATTAAGTGAGACAATGGAAAGTGTTACAATAGTTGCTGGCTAAGGAGTAATTACCATTAAGATTGGTCTTAAAAAAGTAAAATTAGTGGCATAATTTGTAGCACAGATTGTGAGTTCAATTTTATCCATATGCAAAAACAAAACAAAACAAAAACAGTGAGAAATGTGGATCCAAAGAACAAAGATTCCAGATGCTAGTTGAAAAGGAAAGTGGATTGAGCCTCCCAAGGGGGCAAAGGCAAAGAGGAAAGTCATGGACAGACAGAGCCTTGAGAAATTCCTGAACTTAAGAGGTATAAGAAAGAGCCAAAAAAGGAGTGAAGGAACTGGTAAATAGGACAGACGTGTATTTTTCATTTTCTTCTTTCATTAAATTAAAATCATTTGCGGGGCACCTGGGTGGCTCAGTGGGTTAAGCCTCTGCCTTCAGCTCAGGTCATGATCTCAGGGTCCTGGGATCGAGCCCCGCATTGGCCTCTCTGCTCAGCGGGGAGCCTGCTTCCTCCTCTCTCTCTCTGCCTGCCTCTCTGCCTACTTGTGATCTCTGTCAAATAAATAGATAAAATCTTTAAAAAGAATTTAAAATCATTTGCTTCATTTAAGAAAAATATATAAATCTTAGTTTCAAGAAGCTTCATATCTATCTTCATCACAGTTCAGGTTGGCTTTCTTAAGAATCCTATTTGATATAAGCACTTTTTGTTGTGCTAAGCTACGGAATTTCTCCTTGATCAGGGCTGTTTTGGGGTAGAACCATGTGATTGTCTAGAGCCTCACGGAAGTGCTGTTAGAGAACCTAATTGTTAACTTCACTAACTTTACTCAAGAAAATGGCTCTTGAAGAGTTCAAGGCTGTGATGTAAGACAACCTGCCTTTACCACTCTGCTTTTGTTATTTGTGAAAATTTCCATCTATGAATAATAACCAGCAAAGATGTAACAAAGTGTAAAGAGAGGTGTCTGGATGATCTAATAATTTATTTGTTTTCCCATTATTATAGCTAAATCAGTGTTAGAAATCTCAGTATGATAATTTGGGGCCCCGAGTGTCATCAAAGAAAAAGTATTCACACTCTCAAAATGAAGTTCTCAGAATACGAGCTCCAGAAAGCAAGCCGGGTTTAATTAAGCCTTTCAGTATACAGCTAGCGAATGCATTTTAAGAACTCAATCTGCTCAAATCATAGGGTTGCAATTAATTTCAAATTTCTTACGCTAACTTTTTTTTTTCTTTCCAAGTAGGCACTCTACAATCTATAGTGTTTGGAGTAATAAAAACAGGAGGTATCTACTTTAGGAGTTCATTAAAGATAGGGACTACATAAATAACCCACACCCAGTTTCCTCTCTCAAACACAGTCACTTATGAGAGACAACATGACAGGGACATAAAGAACACTGCTAAGCTAAGATGACAGAGAAGTATCTCCCAGCACACACAAAAAGGTTTAAGTTTTTCTCTGTGTATTTCCAATATAGCATGACTTTAGGGATATATTTTTTCTTTTGTCAGAGTTTCCAGGTTAAGTAATTTAAAGAAAATAATAGCAAGACTTTTGAATAAGTACTATGATACAAGAAATATAACTTATGGCTCAGAGATGGGGGGTTATCCTCCGTTTTTTCCAGTGTTTATGTACCTCCTGTTGCTTTTAAAGAGACACAAAGACACAGGTAGTTCTTTTAACAGAGAGTGAAATGAAATGGTAACTGAAATAAGGTAGCCAGCTCAAAAAAATCCTCAAAGGAAAGAGGAAGAAAATAAAAAATATTTCTTAAGGAATTAAGCTCCTGACATATCTTGAGTTGTTGAACCAAGCTGACTTCTCTTCATGGTCAAGTAAAAATGAATTCATTTGAAGCAATTCTTCCAGGGAAGAATGATTTTAAAAGGATACCACAGAACAGACAGCAGCCACTTATAAGGTGTTGATTACTACTGCAGGTATTGAAAATCCTTAAGACCGACTGTATTTCTGTTTCCTTCAATCGTACATGGGAAAACAATAAAACCACTGCTTAAAACAACACTTCAGAATCATTGATGAACACTCTTCCTTCCTCAGTGCTGGAGCCTACTGCTTATTACCAGAGGGCAAAGCACTTACTTCACACAGTACTCTGTCCAACATCCAGTCCCGAAAGCTGTGGGACTTGCTAAAAAATGACTAGAGCCTGAAATGAATTAAGTAAGGATCATACGGTAATTTGGTCATTTTAGCAAAACATGGAATCATATGGATTTAGGGTTAAATTCTAGTCTTTTGGGGATGCCTGGGTGGCTCAGTTGGTTGAGCATCTGACTCTTGATTTTGGCTCAGGTTATGATCTCAGGGTTGTCAGATCAAACCCCGTGTCGGGCTCTGTGCTCAGCACGTGGTCTGCTTGATTTTCTCTCCCTCTGCTCCCCCCACCAACTGCCCCCCACCCTGCTGGCTCATGCATGCTCTCTCTCTCTCTCTCTCTCTCAAATGAATAAATATTAAAAAACAAAACAAAACAAAACTCTAGTGCTTTGCCTTTTTTTAGCTACTTGACCTTTGAGGTGAAGTTGGTCTCATACAAAGTCGTGAGGATTAGTGGAGGTGATGTCTGTGGTACCCAACGCCATAGAGAACACTCAGCATGGAATATTTACAGGCACTGCTTGAGTTCCTGTTCTCTCCTTTGTATAGGATTCTGTTTTGTGGAATTACAGCAAGGGGCAATTGTACTAAGTTTTATTTCTACAAAAATATGCATGCATGAACGAAAGTCTATTATTGACTCAAGTGTCATCATAATAGGACCATGAAGTAGATTTTCTATGGTTAAAAACACTGCTTTTAAAACTATGGAAAGTCATAAATGAGTCATGGCAACCTTTTGACAAAAGCACAGATTATACAGAAATGTATGATTCATCTGTGCTTTCCTTAAACTTTTACCTGCGTGAGTGAGGAGGTTGTAATGACTTGCGCATCTCCTTCTAGGATTATTGGAGTATAAGCTTTAACTATGAAATGTATGTTCAAACTAGGGAACGACATCTAATACAAGATCCTCTACTTTAAATTGAAATAAAACCTATTTATTACAGTTTCCCTATTTTACACAATTTCTATTAAAAAAAGAGTGGATTTTATGATCTGAAAAGGATTAAAGATAATAAAAGTTATTACCTACAATACTAAAATTACCTACAATAAATTACCTGTAATAAGAGAGTTAGAGAACATTCGGCAAAGAATATACATATATATGATATTTAGAAAAAAAAGTTTCTCTCATTCTCTCATTCTACCCCTTCAACACATATAAGGGAAAACGGGTATCATTTAGGATGAACATTCGTGAGCTTTTCTTTAAAAATTAGAAGAACAGGGAAAATTTCATTTGTTTCTAGTTTTTTCCCTCTGTTTTGGGAAATGTTATCATAAATAAACTGACATGCATCATCTGTCATTTGTGTGAATAGATTTATAGGGTAAGTACCTGGAAGTATGATTGCTGAGTCACTGGATTAAAAACTTTAAATATTAAAAGAAAGGCAAATTTCTCTTAAACGTGTCACTAATTGATGCTGCCACCAAAGGCGTATGAGCATAAACATTTCACCACATCCTTACCAGCACTCGATATTATCAACCATTTTAATCTTTGCCAATCTGATTAGCAAAATTGGCATTTTGCTGCCTCAATATGTATTCATTCTTTAATCATGAATTAGGTTTAAACTTTTCTCACATAATTATTATGCTTTGTGTATCTTTTTTTTTTTTAATTTTTGCCAGCTCAAGTAATTTGGTCTTGTTCATGATCTAATGCCACTCTCCTAATAATCCTATGATATAGGACATTTTACAAAAAAGAAATCTGGGGGGGTGGCCTGACTCACTCAGACGACAGAGCATGTGATTCTTGATCTCAGGGTTCTAAGTTCAAGCCCAACATTGGGCATAGAGATTACTTTAAACACACACACACACAAGGAAATATTAAAAAAAAAGAAACCCATAGCTAATAGATACTTAATATCATTCCCACTATGACCAGACCGGTTAATGGCAGAGGTGAAGTTTATACAGCAGCTTTCCTAACACCAAATGAATTGTCTAAACCACACAGCCATATTGAGTCCATCTCCTATTTACAGAGTGAATCATGTGGCTTTTTCAGTTTTATTCATAATGTAACATCTCAAGCATTCAGATATTTAGTCAGAAAGTATAAGCACCTAATATGTGCCCGGCACTGTTAGTTCTATACAGTTTCTATACCTATAGCAATAAATGTGACAGTTTCTATACCTATAGCAATAAAAGATTTATAATTAATAAATTAAGTATATTAATGAATATCTATTTATAAGTAGTATTTAATTATAAATATGACAAGTACAGCAAGGGCAAATTACAGGGTACTGTGTGTATGAATAATAGAGGGCTGACTAATGTCATATTTCAAAAGCTTTGCATAAACATAATCAGGGTGTATAATTTGTAGATAATACTTTGGAAGAAGAAAGGCAGATAGCAAATGTTACAATGAAAATGTCTCAGGAATTTCATTTATCCTTACAAAAATAAATTTATTCAAAACTTTTAATTTGGTTTAAAAACTAATCTCTTAAAAAACATACAAACTTACTGACCACTTGAAAACATTTTTTTTTCCTGAAATTTAACTTCTCCAAGAAGCAGTAAAGAGCAGGTGGGAGGACTGAGACTGCATTTAAGTGGAGAGAGGTGAACGTGTATATTTTGGAAATCCTAGGAAGGTGACAGATGAAGAGGCTGTTACAGGAGAAATAAACCCTGGATGGACAAGGAAAAATTCAGACCTCTTTTCTCATTCTTCTTTGTAATTAATACCCTATCTCTGCAGATATTTTTTTGGAGAAATTAACTGGGTCAGTAGTATAGTACCTTCACTGATGGGAGTTAACCAAACCAGAAAATAGAACGCTAGTGAGCTTCAGAATTCTGAACAGGTCTGTATATACTGAATATAGCTTCATCAACCATAAAAAAGAGGAACTGTTTAATACCATAGGACACCAACGGAAAGAAATTTATGATATATTAGTTGAATCACATGAACTTGTCAGTGTTTGACCATTTTAATTTATAAAAACTGCTATTTTGTATGGTTTAAGTATGAATGCAATACATGTATGGCAAACTTAAGGGCTTTTCCTTTGTATTTACTCACAGATAGGTGAATGAGCCTTGTCGACAGGTGATGTGATGCTTTTCATGTACCCACTTCTGCCATTTACACATATGAAAAATGTAAGAGAGAGTCAAGGAAAAAAAAGATGCAGAAAAGAGACAAAAATGCAAATACTTTAGAAACCCTTGTCATCAGGTATTAAATACTCAGGTCACAAAATGTGTACATTCCTTTCCCACAATTCATCTCTTGCAAACAGCTGAGATGTAATGACCGAAGGAGATAAGCAAATATTAGTTGTTGCCCAAAATGCAGCATCTTGTAGTTTTGCTTTTTTTTTTTACGTTTAATTTTTGGTTTTATTTCTCAAAAAGAGTTCACTGAAAGAAAAAATAAAGAAGTGTAAGAAAAGGAAAAAAATATTAAAATATTCATAACTTTACTTGATCTATATTATAAATAAGGTACATATATGTGTATATATGTAAGACATAGATGTATATAAATATATGTGTGTGTATATATGTATATATACCTGTATATATACATATAGATGTGTGTGTGTGTATATATACATATATATATATATATATATATATATATATATATATAAAACTATACATTTAGATATCTTTATTTTGTCTTAGAAGTGCTACATGGGGGGGTGCCTGGGTGGCTCAGTGGGTTAAAGCCTCTTCCTTCAGCTCAGGTCATGGTCTCGGGGTCCTGGGATCGAGCCCCACATTGGGCTCTCTGCTCAGCAGGGAGCCTCCTTCCCCATCTCTCTCTGCCTACCTCTCTGCCTACTTGTGATGTCTCTAATAAATAAATTAAAAAAAAAAAAAAGAAGTGCTACATGGTTTAAATTATCATTAACTTAGATACTGCCCTTTCATTTTATGGTAACAGAGATAGCTTAGAATGCTCCCAGACAATGGAAACTAAAAAATAATTTAATAACTTATTTACTTATAACATTTTTTTTTAAGATTTTATTTATTTATTTGACAGAGAGAGACAGCAAGAGAGGAAACACAAGCAGGGCGAGTGGGAGAAACAGGCCTTCCACTGAGCAGGTAGCCCAATGCAGGCTCTATCCCAGGACCCTGCCATCATGACCTGAGCCAAAGACAGATGTTTAAGGACTGAGCCACCCAGGCATCCCTCTTATAATGTGTTTTTATTGGAGTATGGGTAAAAGTTGTTGAAGTCCATCAGCAAGAAAATGATCCGAAGACAAATATTATTTCTGCAAGACTAGACATGGAAGAATCATTTAAACCATGAGAACACAGATCTCTAGAAAGGATAATTTATAGACTTTAAGAACAACCTAATGTGAACCAGTTACTGATCTCTCACCTTATGCCAAGGACTATTCCAGGTGCTATGACATGAGACAAAGTCCTTGCTTTAACACAGCTTAATTAGTTTCCAATGTATTTTCCCGTTTTACTAAATTTACAAAGAGATCCCTTCTTTCTTGCTTTGGTGTATTCCAATGCAGCATAGCTTCTCTACCACACAAATAAAATAAGGAAATATTTGCAAAGGTTTACTGTCAAGGCATGAAAGACCAGACATAAAGTAGAAGTATAGAAAATGATCCAAATAATAAAGTATAGGGTCAGAAAAAAAACCTATTAGAAGTTTTGATCTCACTAACATTCAGACATTTAAAAATGTATCAGATTTGATATTATACAGTAGCACACTTAAACATAATAGTTTTCCAGCAAACGAATATTTCAATTTTTACAGATCTCCAGATGGTTAATTTATTACACAATTAATTACAAAAATCAATTACTTTATTACAAAATTAATTTATTATAAAACTAATTTGCCTGGAGTGCTTAGATTAAAAAATTATCTTTAAAAAAATTTTTTTAATGAAAAAATAAAACTAAACTAATGACTACTATAAAATCTATTCAGAGAATGCCCCATAAGGAGACAAAAATGTCTGAGGGTGGGGTAAGAGTGATGGTATCAGAGAGATACCTTTTCCCAGAGCACTTAACAGAAGCCTCATAAAAAACTTTATTCATCAATATTCCATTCTCGCTGCCCATACCAGGGAGTCACACATCCTAAATCTCAGAGTAGTTTTAGAAATATCACAAATTCAAGCAAAATACATAGAAAAAGAGATTTTACCTCTTAAACTTTCTAATTCCACATGAGTTAGCAATTTTGATATCCAACCACAGTTATTGCATATGCATTTATGGCATTTACTTAGATCTCAGTATTAATTTTGGTTCTGCCAGTTATTGACTCTCACCTTCAGATAAGACACTGCACTTTACAAGGATACCGAAACTCTCTGACCTTTAAGCCCTTCATCTGTAAAGTAGAAATATCACCTACCTTCCTAGGTTGTTCTAAGAATTGAACCAAAGTGTAGCAAATGTTTACCAATGAATAAAAGTTACACATGATTACCTCTTACATTTTTCTCCCTCATAAAGTACAGTTTGCTTATTTTCCCAACAGATTTTTTAATTTACAGTCCATGGGGAGATCTAATCAAAGGTTCTCCATGTAAGAATCAACTTCTCAGCTACAATTATATTTCTGGATTTATTTTAGCAATCTGTGGACATAATTTTTCCTTTTAGCATGTTAACATCTCAGACAAAATCCTATCCCAGTCCATGACAGTCAGACCTTCAAGGAAGTGTTTCCTTCCTTCATGTATCATATACACAAGAAACACTCAATGAAATGTGGCAGAAAACGAGAAGGACAACTTCTTAATAAGTGCCAATCTCTTCTTTAAAGATAATTTTTTTTCAAAGTGACATATGATACCAACCTCTCTTAGTAAGTGACTACGCATGATTCATTTACAAGAAACTATATAATTGAGAGATTTGTTGTAATATAGAATAAACCTGAATCTTTTCTTTTCCAATTAATCATCTATAATGATGTGTTGTCTCTGTTTCAATAGGACTTAACTACGTAAGTGTAAAATCATAAATTATAAAATGAGAAAAACAAACATAGAGTCAGTGACTGCACAGGGGAGCTATCTGAAGCTAAAATGAACTTAAAGCTCAGAAAACAGAGGTTCTAATTCTATCTCTGCTACACACTATTTTGGACTTTTGTGGTTTGGAAAAGAGATTCAAAAATTTCCCCCAACATGCTATCCAAAGTATATTTTTGACTGATTTCAAAAAATTAAGAGAAGAAATTTCTTTGCCTTTAGAAGGAAAATGGACATGACCAATCACCTTGGTCAGTTTACGGAAGATTTAAGAATTGAATGAAAGTCGACTTTTCTGCTAGTCTAGTTTTCTTTCTACAAAACTAAGTTGTCTTCCTGGAAGTAACTGCTACACACATGGGATTAATTATATTTACTTTGATAATATTTGTGGAAAGCAAAGTCTAACTCCATGCATTATTTTTATTTTACAGATTGAGGGAGAGTGATGCACAAGAAATAGTACCCAGAATGAAATGATTATTCACTGGTAGGGGTGGAATCAAAACCAAAACCACCTTGTTCAATAACCTCCCAAGATGGAGTCACTGAACAGAGAAATCCACAATAATAAAGCCAAAAGTTATCTGTGTTTTCTCAAAACAATCAAATGTAACAATTAAAATAGTATGTGTCTTGCTGCATAGACTGTTGGACCTTGGGTATGTTCATTTAATGTTCTGGAATTTATTTCCAACATCTAAAAATAAAAAAGTTGGGCTAAGTAACCTATCAGTTTCCTTCCATCTTTAATACTGTATAATTTAACCCATAATTAAGAAAAGTATAACTTTAAATATTATAAAATTTTGTTATGAATATAATTATATCATTAATTCCTTGAGCCATGGTTAACTAATGCTAAAATTTAAAAATTTGAAAAATAAAAACAATGTTTTTTTTATGTTTGAATTGTTTTTATACCTCTGTTAACAATCAGTGCTCCAAATAATTGTGGAACCATTTCTTGACTTTCTATTCTATTCCACAGATTTATTTGCTTGTCTTTATACCAAGAGCACACTGTCTTAATTACTGCGGCTTCATCAAAATTAAAACTTCTCTTTAAAAGATCCCATTAAAGAATAAAAAGACAAGCTACAGATTTTGAGTAAATGTTTGCAAAGCATTTATCTGGTAAGGGTCTTGTATTCATAATATACAAGAATATCAAAATTTAATAAAAAGAAAACAAATAATTCAATAAAAAATGGAGAAAAGATTTGAAAAGAAACTTCACCAAGGGAAAAAAAAATGTATAGATGTCAGAAAAGGAAATACATGAACAGATGCTGAATAACAACTTTGGGTTTCTGGTTCAGCATGCAAGCAGTCTGAAGTTTACCACTGTATCCTAACAACAAGTGAAAACCTGAACCTAGTCACTGGGGATCCCCTCACCTTTGTGGATTTTATCCTCTAAGTACTTGACCAAGTTCTCATAGAAGGCTGTGGAAAAATTCTCTCTTGCTTCCAGTGGGAAGAGGGGAGAAGTAACAATATGAAATATACTAGAGCATCTTCTCTTAGCAAGACCTGTCCTCAGGAGAAACTATTTTACCAGAACCTAACCTATGTTGGGGAAGGAAAGTATACAACTCCAAGATTCTCCATTATGACTCCTATAAAGGGGAAAAAACAACTGAGAAACAACTCAGAAACACTGAGTCAAGTTCTCTGTCCAGGAGTTTAGGCTCACCAGAAGACTAAGGCTAATCAGAGGACTATAGAAAACTATTCCCCACACTTCACTGCTACATTATTAAAGGCCTGGTTCCTTCAGTCCTTTTATCCCGTACATTACATATAACTTTTGGCAAACAATTATAAGGCATATTAAAAGGCAAAAACACAGTTTGAAGAGACTGAACAAACATCAAAACCAGGGTCAGATATGTCAGGTAGGTAACAATTACCACTTTAAATGTCTATGATTCATATGTTAAGAATTGTAATTGAAAAAGTAGACAAGAGTGAAAGATGGATAACATAAAAAGAGATAGAACTCTAAGAATGAATCAGTTAGAAATGTTAGAGATCAAAAACAGTGAAACAGAAATGAAGAATGCCTTGAGAGTCTCATTAGGAGACTGGACACTGCTGAGGAAAGCATGCCCGAGCTTGATATATGACGACAGAAATGTCCATAACTGAAAAGCAAAGAGGGAAAAAGAGAGAGAGACAGAGAGACTAAAACAGAAAAATAAGCAAACAAGAATATCCAGGAACTGTGGGAAAACCACAAGAGATACATTTACATTTACATATCAAAAGAAGAAGGAGAGAAAGGAGCAAACAATATTGGAAGCAACAAGGAATGAAGAATTCCCCCAAATCTAATGTCAGATACCAAACCACAGGTCCTGGGAGTTCAGAGAACACCAAGCAGGATATACACTAAAATCAGCCATACCTAAACATATACTATTCAAACTTCAGAAAATCAAATATGAAGAAAAATCTTGAAAAAAGCGAAGGGTGATGGGAATCTTATCTACAGAGGAGTAAAGATAAGAATTATATCTGACTTCTCCTCCAAAACTAAGCAAGGAAGGAGAGATGGAAGTGAAATTGTTTCGGTATTGAGGGAAAAGAGACACCAACCTAGAATTCTATACCCTGCAAAATTATCTTTCAAAAAAGGAGGAGAAATAGACTTTTTCAAAGGGATAAAAATTGAAGGAACTTGTTGCCAGTAAACCTACCTTGCAAGAAATATTAAAAGAAATTCTTCAGAGAGAAAGAAAATGATATAGGGCAGAAACTTAGACCTACGTAAAGAAAGGAAGAGTATTGAAGAAAGAGTAAGTGAAGATAAAGTGAAAGTTTGTTTTCTTGTACTAATTGATCTAACAGATAATGATTTGATCAAATAATACTAGAAGCAATATATTAGATTATGTATGCTTATGTGTGTGTATATATATTATGAATGAAATGAATGAGAGCAATGCTACAAGAGATGAAGGGGGAGATGAGGAATACTTTACTGTAAAGTGTCTGCACTATTTGTGAAGAGGTATAGTGTCATTGGAAATGGACTTTGGATTGCAAAATCTACAGCAACCACTGAAAAATGTTCTTTTTTCCCCAAAGATTTTATTTATTTATTTGCCAAAGTGAGAGAGAGAGAACAAGAGAGGGCGCACAAGCAGGGAGAACAGCAGGCAGAGGAAAAAGCAGGCTCCCTGCTGAGCAGGGAGCCCAATGTGGGACTCCATCTGAGAACCCTAGGATCATGACCTGAGCCTAAGGCAGACGCTTAACAACTGAGCCAACTAGGCATCCTTAAAAAAATGTTCTTAAAAGGTTTCTCTGATATGCTAAAGAATGATTTAAAAAGGTGGGGGATCTTGTAAAATGCTCAGTTGAACCACAGAGAGGCAGAAAATGTGTAAAAGACAAAAACAGGAACAAAAAATAAGGGCAACAAATAGGAAATGGTAAAAAATATAGATATTAACCCAACCCTATCAATCATTACTTTAAATACCAATAGTCTAAATACATCACTTCTAAGGTAGAGATTGTCACAGTGGATAAAAAAAATACCCAAATAAATTTCATCTACAAAAATCTCAGTTATTTTTTAATTTAAAAATTTTAATGAAGCAAATGCTTCAATATATTTTTTTTTATTTTTTTAAATATTGTTTAAATGCTATCACAGGGGTACCTGGGTGGTGCAGTTGATTAAATGTCCAACTCTTGATTTCAGCTTAGGTCATGTTCTTAGGATCGTGAGATCGAGCCCTGAATATCAAGCTTCATGCTGACTGTGGAGCCTGCTTGGGATTCTCCCTCACGCTTTCCCTCTGCACCTGCCCACCTCATGCTTTTCTCTCTCAAAACAAAACAAAACAAAAATAAATAAATAAATAAATATTTTTTAAAAATTAAATTAAAATTAAAAAACCAAAAAATGCCAATAACATATGACTATAAGATACTGACTATTTTTAAAAAGATTAGGAAGCCATACCATAAATACAATTATTTATATTTAATGTATTTCTGGGATACCTGGGTGGCTTAGTTGGTTAAGCATCTGTCTTATGCTCAGGTCATGATCCCAGGGTCCTGCTATCGAGTCCCGCATGAGGCTTTTAACTCAAAGAGGAGTCTACTTCTCCCTCTGCCTCCTACTCCCCCTGCTTGAGCTCTCTCCCTCTCTCTGACAAATAAATAAATAATAAACTAACATATTTCCTGTTGAACTTTTTTCCCACTACTAACATGGAAAAAACTCACTTTAAATGTAAAGTTACTTACAGATTAAAATTTAAGAGATGAGGAAAGACATACCAGGTAACATTAACAAAAAGAAATCAAAAGCAGCTATGTTACTTCAGATACAGCAGCCTTCAGAGCAAGGAAATGTAGTAGCCATAAAGTGGAGCATTACATAATGATAAAAAGTTCATTACTCCAAGAAGACATAACAATCCCTAATATGTATACCCTTATGAAGAGAAAGCCAAAATACATGAGGCAAAAACTGATAGAAATGCAAGGAAAAATAGATGAGTCCACTATGAGAGCTGGATACTTGAGCATACCTTTATCAGAAGTGGACAGATCCAGCAGGGAGAGTATGAGGAAAGGCATAGCTGAACTCAACAGGACCATCAATCAACTGGACGCAATGGGGATCTATAGGCTACTTCCTCCAACAACAGCAAATTACACATTATTTTCAAGCTCACATG
This sequence comes from Lontra canadensis, assembly GCF_010015895.1. Classification (NCBI taxonomy): domain Eukaryota; kingdom Metazoa; phylum Chordata; class Mammalia; order Carnivora; family Mustelidae; genus Lontra; species Lontra canadensis. The sequence continues at coordinate 3,010,526 of NW_022631070.1, read as the reverse complement.
AAACGTGCACCAAGACAGACCACATTCAGAGCCAACAGACACACCTTAACGACTAAAAGAACAGAGGTCATATGATGTCTGCTCTCAGGCCACAGTGGAATTAAATCAGTAATAAAACTCGAATCATGTGTGGTCTGTGATTTTATGAAAGTTTACAAAGAGAGACAAAGGCTCAGAAGAGCCAACTCAATATGTGAAAGAAGAAAAACGAAATTGGAGCAATGGCATTACCTAACATCAAGGCTTTTTATGAACCTACAGTAATCAAGATAGTGTGGTGCTCACGAAATAATGGACAGGTAGATAGAGTAGAATGCCCAGATACAGACTCACATAAACAGAGTCAATGATCTTTAACAAAAAAACAAAGGTAATGGAATGTCATAAAGATGGTCTTTTCAATAAATGGTTCTGGGAGAACTGGACATCCACATTACAAAAATGAATCTAGACAACTTATACTCTTCACAAAAATTAACTCAGAATGTAGAACACAAAACTGTAAAACTCCTAGAAGATAACTTTGGGTATGGTGATGACCTTTTAGATACAACACTAAAGGCATAATCCATGAAAGAAACAAATGATAAGAAGGACTTCATTACAATTAAAAATTTCTGGTTCACAAAAGACAATGTCAAGAGAATAAGAAGAAAAGTCACAGACTTGGAGAAAATATTGGTAAAAGGCACATCTGATGAAGGACAAGTAAACAATATATACAAAGAACTCTTAAAATTCAACAATAAGAAAATGAACAGCCTGATTTGAAAATGGGCAAAAGACCTGAGAAAACACCACAAAAGAAATACAGATGGTTAAGAAAATACAGGAAAAGATGTTCAACATCATATATTCCCTTATCTTAAATGTATCACACATCATACATGCTAGTCTAAAATAATTTGTTCCTCTTCTTAGTTCAGCAAGTACTTTGTACTCCTCATGGCACTTCTCATTTTATAATGCATATCCCCTGTGGTAGGGTAAACATTTGAGGGGAGGCACAATAGCCATGTCATCGATTCTGCCTTGAGGTTCACAGAATGTCAGAACAATAACTGAACTCCATAAATTATTGGGCTTGTTGATTTTAGTAAGAACAATATCAAGGGCCTTATAATAGTGCTGGGCATACAGGAGGTCATCAGCAGATGTCAATTTCCTTTCTTCCTAGTGTGTCTCAGGTAATCAGATAAGGCATCTAAATTGATTGTTGGCAGTAATTCTCCAGTGTCATGTGAGTTTTAATATACTTTTCCAAAACGTCAAGGCTGATTTCATTAAAACTGGATCAATAATTGTAATAAATAACCTGGAGGGGAGTATCTTACACAATCACTGAAACAGGATAAGTCTTTCTATATATTGTATTTTGAAACAAGTGCATTTTTGTTTTCTTTGCTATTGTGTTATAGTTGTTTATATTTTATTTCTGAACATATATTTCAATACATTTATTTTTAATTCATATAGAAAATCTGAAAGTTTTTAAAACCCTAGCAACCCCAAATTGTGTTTCATGAAAAATGTTATCAAGTTGCTAATGAATATTCCTCTCAAAAGAAACAGAATTTGGGAAATGTTGGTTTATGAGAGCTTATACTGAATGTGCATCAAGAAGTTCCAGGAGAGATGGAAGATTCAGTTGTTTCCAATAATACACGGCAATGATATACCATTTGTTGCTCAGGTTTGTTTGGGTGGGGTTTTGGAATACCTTTTAATATTTCTTATCATTAGCTTCCTTCTCCTTCTCCTCCTCCTCCTCCTTTTTTTTTTTTTTTTTTTTTAAGTAGGCTCCAAACCCAGCATGGAGCCCAATGCAGGGTTTGAACTCACAATTGTGAGTTCAAGACCTGAGCTGAGATCAAGAGTCAGACACGTCACCAACAGAGCCACCCAGGTGTCCCTAATATTTCTTATTATTAGGAATTTACTTTGGAAAGCAGTGTTGTCAGGCGATGAATTTTCATCAATGAATTTTAACACAAAAGAATTTGAAAAGCTTGTGTTGCTACAACCAGTTTTAACAGAATGTAAGAAAAATGAGCAAATTGGATAATGCTCATTAAAAGAGCACTATTATTATTGTCTGGCTCCTTTTGGTGTAAATACAAACCACTTGCAGAAAGGATCCTTCATCTGAATCTGACAAAGCTTTCTAAGTGAAAAACATTTAAACACCACACCTATATTTGTTCAACTGAGATTATGATACTTTAAAATTTTAAAGGTGTATGTTCTCTGAAATGAATGTGGGGGACAGAGAATAAGGAATCTTTAGAAAATTTTAAATAGCAAAGTGGCCACAATGATACAAGGACCCCTGAGACTCTGAGGAGAGGACTTGTTCCATTGGGTCCCAGTTACTCTGAGTTTGGATGATTTCAATGCCCCCTTCTCAACTGACACTGAGCTGAACAGTAAAAATGAGTTTTAGTACAGTAATATGGGCAACATGATTTCTCTCATTTATTTCTTTAAATAAAATAATCTAAAACAATGAGAAATATTCATCCCTTCTTTCCCTCAAATCTAGCTGAGGAACAAATCCATTAGTCACACTGGTGAAACAAGAATAAATGAAGATCTCCTCAGAGACTTTACTGTATAATTAACAAAGTAGTCAACAATTTATTATCTCTTGGAGATTACTGTCAAGGAACCCAGAGGAATTCATCCACTTCATCTCTATTCAACAAATGCAACAATTAGAGCATTTTTTTATTATGAAATAAATATTTTCATTAAATCCTTTTGTCACAATCTTATGGGGTTTTAAAACCATCTTTTTTTGATTTTTAACTGATTAAACTATAGTCTCTTGTTTCATCAGTTCTAAGTTTTTGTTACTGTTGTTAAGTTTCTTAGAGTAGATTTTTAAGACCCAAACATCTAAAATTTTCACTGTTGATTAGTGTTCTATTTCAAAAATCAGAATTTGCTTTAAAAAAGATTATGGTTGAGTAGAGATGCAAAGAGAGAAGGAGAGAAAGAGACAGAGACAGACAGACAGACAGACAGATCAACTCTTGATATCCCACCAATATCTTTTAGGAAGAGCACAGGTAATGTGATGGTTGATACCAGGCAGCCAACTGGTAAATACTCAGAAGTCCTGTAAGATAGTTGTTAGGCCACTGGTAGCTTGACATCAGTCTCGGTGAAGAACTCAGCGAATGCTACAAATGAGGGATGCTTTTGCTTCTAGTCTAGTACACCCACTAGATCCATAAATATATTGATATATGTTTGAGAAAACAGAACAACATGTAAAGTTTCCATGAAGTCCTGAAGTTTGGTCTATTTATTAGGTCAAATATTTTCTAAATTTTATGGAAGGGGCATTTCCTATTGGAATAAAAGGCAGTATTTACTATGGTTCAAGAGCTCAGGCATGAGAGTCAGACTGCATGTATTTAAGGCTTTGCTCTGTCATTTGCTAGTTTCATAATGCTACAATTATTTAACTGCTGTGTGAGTTAACATTATTCACTTGTAGTGTTACAAGAAGTATGGAAAGTTACAGGTTAAGGATACAAAGTTACATACTTCAGCAGCTTGTTTTGAGGGTCAGATGGGTTAACATTACAAATACTTAGAATGATGTCTGGAACATAATACATGCTCAGTACACATTCAGTTCTACTATTTTAAGAGAATCATGCTCCTCAGAACTTATTTTTGAAAATGTTCCCTGAAAGTGTGAAATAGTCTCTGAGGAGATAACTAGGGATTCTCTGATTCACTTTAAACTACTCAAACCATTTTACTTTCCATACAATACACTTAAAGCAATTTGATCTGTAGACTCCATAATTCCTAGGTCAGTTTCTATTATAAGTTTACAATAATTAGGATTTTGTTTCAATAGAGTAGTTTAGGAATTTGAAAACCTTTTAAATCATTACTGCTTCCCATTGAACACTCCTTTCTTATACTTTATTAAAATATTACCATTCTGTAGTTTAGGCCATTGCCAACATAGGTGCTTTTACTAGAATGCAAATACAAATACAATACAGAATACAAAATAGCTGCTTTTACTAGAGTGAGAAATAAAATAGATACAGTCTGTATGCTTTTATGAGATTTCCTTTATGTTTCCACACAGGCTGCTACAAGAGAATATCACCTAGTGGTTTATAAATAGACCTAGTGGTTTATAAATAACAGAAATTTATTTCTTACCGTTGGGAGACTGGAAGTCTAAGATCATGGCACCAGTTTGGTTGCATTCTGGCAAGGACCTCTTTCCAATTAATAGGTAGTGCCTTCTTGCTGGGTCTTCACACAGTGGAAGGGGCTAGGGATCTTTCCAGAGCCTCTTTGATCAGGGCATTAATCGCATTCATGAGGCCTCTACTCTCATGACCTAATTGCCTTCCAAAGGCCCATCAACTTTGAAGGTAGGATCTCAGGGTGTTAATTCTGTGGGGACATATTCAGACCACAGCATCCTTGAAAAGATTTCTGAGTGTATATAACCCAAAATACATAAATTTTTAAATGAAATTTTAACGATTTTTTCCTTGGGAGCATGATGTAGTCTGTAAGACATAGAGAAATTAGAAATGAAACATAAAACGGAAGTCATTTAGGTCTTAGGATGCAGAAATTTACCAACTGGAAACAGGGAAAATAGTAACTAGAAGGCTGAAGGAGCTGAGTGAAGACTTCATCTGTTGCCCATGATGGGGTGAGGAGAGAAAGATTAGAGTTTAAACCCTGCCAAGTTAGAGAGACTTGGTAAACACCTCTGACTTCTTTTTAAAACTCAGAAAGGACTACATATTGGGGGTAAAAACTATGTTCCAGGATGAAGAGCTGACCTAGGAATAAAAGTAAAACAGAAATAGACAAACCTCAGGAAAACCTAAAATCAGGATTTCACAAGTTCCAGCTGACCTGCCAATAATTCAATTACCTGCTAGAGAAAAACTCAGCACCCTTCAGAGAAGTATAACAGAATTTACAGCATGTCATTTATAAAGTCCAATATGCAGCCCCAAATTACTGCACATTAGGAAAACAGAAAATATGGCACATGGTCTAGAGAAAAATCAGGAGACTTGCAAACAGCCCAGATGTAGAAGTTAGGAGGCAAGAACTTCTAGATAACTGTGATGAATCTGTTAACAAGTCTGATGTAAGAGATACTGTTATAGTGTGTGATGTGGTGGAGAACTCCCAAAAAGATATGGAAACTTAAAATTGGAAATGAAATGGAAATCCTAGAATTATAAAAGACTATATGTGAAGTTAAAAGTTCATTGGATACATTGGCCTTAGACTGAACATAACAGAAGGAAGAAATTAAGCTACACACCTTCAAAATAATTTATCAGCCAATGAAGACAACACAATAGAAATTAGAAAATAGTTTGAACTGAATGATCATGAAAATAAAATCTATCAAAAGTAGTAGAAAGCAGCTAAATTGGTCATCAGAGCCAAATCCTACGTCTAAATGTTTCTACTGGAAAATAAGAGAAGATGAAATCAATGGTTATAGCTTCTGTTGAAAAAATTGAGGGGAGGCACAGCCAATGAAATTCAAAATACACAGAAGAAAACAAATAGAGATAAAAGTAGAAATCCATGAAATGGCAAACAAACAACCTAGGAAAATGTCTACATCAAAAACTGGTTCTATTGAAAAAGTTAACAAAATTGGTAAATCCTTGAGAAGACTAATCAAGCAAAGGAACGGGAATATAAAACTGGGAATGATAGAGAGGATATCATTACAGATCTTACAGATTTTATGAAGATCTTAATGCCAATGATTATAACTGCTCAGGTAAAAGAATAAATTCCTTGAAAACCATATCTTACCAAAACAGAGACAAGGAGAAGTGTGAAATTTGAATAGTGTTATATTTATCTAAAAATTTTAATTAAAAATTTTAAAAAGATTTTATTTATTTGACAGAGATAAAGAGTACAAGCAGGGGGAGCACCAGGGAAAGGGAGAAGTTGAGCAGAAATCCTGATGTGGGGCTCGATTCCAGGACCCTGGCATAACAACCTGAGCCAAAGGCAGACACTTAACCCACTGAGCCACCCAGGTGCACTGCAAAACAAACAAATAAACAAACAAAAACTTTAAAAAAAGAAACTTAATCCATAGATGAAAATCTTCTTATAAGGAGACCCATAGGCCCAAATGGCTTGATCGGTAAACTCTATCAAACACTGATGTAGGAAATATTACCAATTCTGTATGTATTCTCAGAATATAGAGGAGAAGGATTACTTCCCAACTTACCTCGAAGTGACAAGAACTCTGGATCCAAACTTGACAGTGTCTTTACTAGAAAATAACCAAATACCAACTCATGAACACAGATATAAAGATACCTAACAGAATACTAGAAATATGAAAGCAGCAATATAGAAAGAAGGTAATACACCATAACCAAAAGTTTTCATCCTGGGAATACAGGTTAAAATCAATCAACATCATTTATCATGCAAAAGGTTTTGTATTGGTAATTTTCTTCCCCAAATTATATAGCTTTTCAGCTATACCCTATTTTCTTTGTGAGTCATATGTGAAATGAGTGGTAACTAATTAAACAAACACTGGCTCTCTTAAAATTAACTCTACTTGGGCGCCTGGGTGGCTCAGTTGGTTAAGCAACTGCCTTCGGCTCAGGTCATGATCCTGGAGTCCCGGATCAAGTCCCACATTGGGCTTCTTGCTCGGCGGGGAGTCTGCTTCTCCTGCTGACCTCTCTACTCTCATGCTCTCTCTCTCTCTCTCTCAAATAAATAAATAAAATCTTAAAAAAAAAATTAATTCTACTTACACATTCACCTTGCTTACGCAACAAAAACAGCTCGCTCCCTTCCCTTATCTTACTGGAAATCAGATGAACATACCTTAATGTTATGTAATATGTTTGCCTAAAGTCCTTTGGTATATATATCCAAACCATTGGCCTCTGAGACTTCTTGGGTCAAAATGCCCCATGAGAAAGGTAGTGAATTCTGCCTTTTCTGTCAGGTTCAGAAGCTCCAAGTAAAAAAATCCCACAGCTTGAGGCAGTTTTGTCACAATTATCCAGGGCTCAGAGTCTACACTGTCAAAGTGGGTAATTGTGAAAGTCACACCAGCTGGTAGCAGGAAGGGGCCAAGCTGTGAGAATGTGTGGCTAATGGACTGCCAAATGCTGAGCCAGGGCTAGATGCTGACCTACTTACTCAGTAATACGCAAGTGCAAAATTATGTTTTCCAGTCTCCTCTTGGAGCATACTCAGATATAACTGAATTCTCAAGTGACCTACAGCTTCTAAAGCCTGTCAAACCAGGTGGTTTCCTAAGGGACCTAGACTAGTCATTGGAGTCAAAGGGTAGAACTGAAGCAACGAGATCATTCGGATTTCTCTTTTGCCTTTACTTGTATAATATATACACAACTTGCAGATGGTTTACAAATACGAGGTGTGTTTACTAACTAAATTGGTGATACATATGAAATAGATATATATATTTATTTTATTTATATTACTCTATATTGTATATATATCTACATTTGCATAGATATGCAAATTTATTCACACTCCAATTTATAAATCATGACTTAACAAGTGAATTTCTTTTTTTTTTCCTTAAGTAGGCTCCATGCTCAGTGTGGAGCCCAATGCAGGGCTTAAACTCATGAACTAGAGATCAAGACCAGAGCTCAGATCAAGTGTTGGATGCTTAACTGACTGAACCACCTGACGCTCCTGAATATTTTTCATTATCTTAAAAAATAATAGCCATTCTTTTGATCAATACACTTGAGCAACTAATAATCTTTATATTTAGTAATATAAGTGCTCAATAAGTAATGATTACTTAATAATTACTTAAGTAATTACTTATTGAGCATTTATATTACTAAATAACCTGTTTTATTGGTGGGGAGCTGACCAAACTGTGGTACTTGCCATACATAGGTGAGGAACAACAAAGAACAAAAAGCTTGTTTGGAAGGTCTGGCTTAGTTCAACACAACTGGCTGAAATCTGCCACTGAACACTGAAACCCAGAGGTCTCATTTCACAGAGTGGCCTAGATATGACTTTCCTGTCCCTCCCTATTGTTTATTTTTTTTTGAGCAGTTGAGTGTGGGGTCTCTTTCTCAGAGAGCCTTCTTCTTTTTTTTTTTTTTTAAGATTTTATTTATTATTTATTTGACAGACAGAGATCACAAGTAGGCAGAGAGGCAGGCAGAGAGAGAGAGGAGGAAGCAGGCTCACTGCCAAGCAGAGAGCCTGATGTGGGGCTTGGTCCCAGGACCCTGGAATCATGACCTGAACTGAAGGCAGAGGCTTTAACCCACTGAGCCACCCAGGCGCCCCTCAGAGCCCTTTCTATGGTGCATTTAATCTTCTATGGTTCTCCTAATCAAGGACAGTTTTGTGGGAAAATGTAAGTTCACGGGACTATTTATGCCCTGCTACATATCTGCTGCTAATTTTTCCCCTAGATATAACCTATTCTGTATTTATACTGCATTACTATGCTTGCCATAACCAAGTACCACAGATTGGGTGGCTTAAACATCAGAAATCAATTTTCTCACAGTTCTGGAGGCTAGAAGTCTAAGATCAAGGTGTCAGAAGGGTTGGTTTCTTCCAAAGCTTCTCTCCTTGGCTTATTGGTGGCCATCTTCATGTTCACATGGCATTCTTCTGCTATATGTGTCTGTGTCCAAGCTTCCTCTTCTTATAAGACCACCAGTCATATAGGATTAAGGCCCATCCTAATGATCGTATTTTAACTTAATCACTTCTTTAAAGACCCTAGTCACCGAAATAGTCACATTCTGAAATGGTAGTTAGCATTTCAATATATGACTTGAGTGGAGGGGAGGGGACACAATTCAGCCCATAATGGGTACCTTATGTTTCCAGGGTGTATCTATGTCCCCTTTTCCAAACAGTAGACAAATGTTTACAGAATATGTTTTATCTGTGACCTTTCTGTCTTTCTTTTAATTTTATTTATATTTGTTCTTTGTCTTCAAAACTGGTTTGTAAACTCCTTGAAGGAAGGATCTATGTTTAAAACTCATGGATGTACAACAATTATTAATTGTTATCGGATGATATTTGAAAGGAACTAAATCTAGAAATTTCTGTTTTTCCATTCCTCTCTAGAGGGATATAAGAAACATGTTGCTTTTGTGAAGCAAACAATTTTATATTGATTTAAAAATGAACAGTGATGTAAAATCACCCTTTCAATGCTAAAGCAGCCTTTTAAGCAAGAAGGTGATAGGTCCCTTTCCTCTCCACCCCTACTCCAGGGCATCTCTAAGTTATGGCCTTTGCCAAAGAGTGACATACAAAGAAGCAAACTGAAAATTCATCATTTTCCAGTGTGGTGGGATTCACTTACTCATTCAAAAAGGATTTATTGCTTTGCGCTGATGTGCCAGGAACAGGGCTTGGTGCTGGTAATACCTTAGTGAACAAGACATGGATATGCGGCAGAACAGTAACTGGGTTTAGATTTTTACATCTCAACCACTTGAGTGCAGATTAGCATATGAATGAACCATACAACTTATTTTCAGTCACAGTTTTGGTCTAGTCTTTGATATTCTTCCTCTATCATATGAAATAGCTTTTCTTTCATAAGCAGTAGAGGAGCAGGATGAAATAGAGAGCTCTGCTACTCCTTGGCCAATTTCTTTATAAAATTACATTTGGAAATATCTATTTAATTGGTCCCTCCAAGGCCTGTAAGCTGGAAAATTTATAGGCTGTTACGTGGGGACAGAGTATAAAAGTGGTCCAAGTAATTTTTGAAAGGTGCCTACCAAAATAAATGAGTTTTACCAGTGATATCTCTATAAAGTTGGCTGACACGTGAAGATTCAGGAATTCAGGGATTTACATCCTCGTGCACTTAGGACACCCTAGCAGAAGAGAGCCATATGAGGTACTCTGGGCCAATTACATTTTCCCATAACATTTTCTAACTTAAAATAGAAATTTCATCCTTCTCATGGTGGATTCTATGGAATAGAATATTCAACTGCTATTTGCTCGTATGAAGATTTTCTGAAATCAGCATAGAGGGGGAATGGGGTCTACCCAGAGACTCTGGATTTTACTTTGTATACAGTGCTACACAATCTGATTTCTGTTCAGCACCCCCACGGCTAATTTCCTGGTCCAAAACACCATCACCTCTCAATTGCTTATTAATGGAGCTCTTTGCTTCTACATTTGTTCCTTTAAAGTGTTTTCTCAATAAAGTATCCAAAATAACCCTTTTTAAAAGTTCAAGCAAGACCATATTACCACTCCGTTCAAAATTCTCCAGTGCTCTTTATTTCATGCCTAGTAAAAGCCAAAGTCTTTATCAGGAACGACAAGGCCCTACTCTTTTAGTCTCCATTATCCGGTGTAAAAATATTGCAAAGGAGAGGAGGAAATGAAGCCCAAGAGGGAATGGGGACAGATAGAGTGGAGCCTTGCTTTTTTTGCAAAGCATACCAGCCTCAGTCAATCCTCTGCATAAAGGGTTCCTCCCCCACCTATCCAGGTGGCTCTTCTTTGCCTACTTCAAGTCTTTGGTCAAATGGAACATTTTCAGAGATCTCTGACTTCACTATGCTATTTAAGATTCAACAACTCTGGCACATCTTATCCCCTTTCCCTGACTTATTGTTCTCTATATCAGGTTTCATTACATTCTTATGTACTTATTATGCACATTCATATTTCTATATTGTGTTCTCTCTGTTCCCTTTAGAATATAAGTTTCAACACCAAGGGTTCAGGCCAGTGGCTGGTAGGAAATTAGTAATGCTACATAAATTGTTACTCTGAATGAATGAAAGTCATAGGCAAACCTCTGGATTGTATTAGGGTAACAACAGGAGAATGACCAAGTAAGCTTTGTAGCTATACCCAGCCAAGGTCTACCTGACTATTGGAATTTGAGTATAAATGGGTGGAAGGTCAAAGAAACGTGAATGAGTGTCAAATCAAAAAGTTCTTTAAGTTAGAATTGTAACTATGGGTAGAATGAAAGGTTTAGATGGGGTATTTCGGGTGGAAGGCCAGATTTAAACTACATTATATGTTTCTGCTAAACTAGTAAAGTTTAAAAATGTGCTCTATAAATTTCTAAACTAAAAATTCAATTTTATGTCACCTTCCATTGACATACATCCGTCGTCCTCTTAAATAAACTGAAGTCTTCTGAGGACATCAAAAGATGGTAAATGTCAAGTTCCTTGGAATGGATTCCAGGCATAGCCTTGTATCTAATACAGTCGGGGATTTCTGCAGCTCTGGGTGTTACCCTGGCCCTTGCAATGAACTAGTAATTACAATTGCAGACTTCTTAATTTCTTGGTCTGCTTTTATGCATCATTTGCCACTTTAAGCATTAGAAACTGCCTCAACAATTTCTACATATTTGCCATGAATTGCATACAATCAGAGGAGCTATCAAGGCAAGGCGCCCCCTTTCTATTTCCCCTGGAATGACATCTTTCTTTTTAGGTGATCATGTCATTCCATATATGTGTAATAAGTTCAACGTCCCAAAATTTATGAGAAGAGCATATGTAACCTGCTTTGCTTTTATCTAAAAGTGACCAACACAATTCAACCTCAGAAATCTCCCCATTTCCTGGAATTCACTAATCTTTATGTTATCTCCTAAGTAACAGTATCAGTCCCATCCTGAGTGTCAATGTCCACATATGACTACTGACCTGTGCATTAGCAATTGTCACCTGATTCTTATTTCATAGAGACAATGAGACCAATTCCCATATCTAAAGTCAATACACAACTCTATATTAAACCACATTTTAAGGCTCTAGAATGGAGGAAAAAGTGAAAATAAAAAACAAGTGCTTTCTCAACCATTCATTTTAGGGATTCCTGGGTGTGACCTTATCACCTGTGTGCTCAACATTCTTACACCATTTCCTTCACCTTAAAGGTTATATTTCCTTTACCTTAAAGGTTATATTTCATCATAGTATCTTAAATTGCCTCTTAAGCGAAGTTTACCTTTAAACAAAAGCAAGAAAGAACACATGAAAGCAAATGCAGTTTAATGTCTTAATTGTTAAAAACATAATAAAAATTTGGCATATTAGTTAAAACAGCACCATTTTTTGCTCAATAATTTTATTTCATTTTATTTTTTAAACATGAGGTTTTTTTTATTATTATTCATTTATTTAAGGGGCGAAGGGGCAGAGAGAGAATTTTTAAACAGGACCTCCCCCACCTTCTCCCCAGAGCTCAGAGCTGCAGGAGGGGCTTGATCTCAGGACCCATGAGGTCATGCCCTGAGCCAAAACCAAGAGTCCCATGCTTAACTGACTGAGCCACTCAGGCAACATTTGCTCAATAATTTTAATTAGTTACTCAAAACCATAAGCAGCTGAAATCCACACAAATAAAAGTTTGCAAATTAAGACAAAGTAAACACTAAAATATAGGGTTTAGTTTTGCATTTCTCAGCTCTCCTCCTCTGCTTTTTTAGGTTAAGACCATGGAATATATAACCAATTTAGGGATCATTCAGACATAATGCAAAAAGCAATTATTAAGTGGCTATTATGTCTCAGGTGCTGCTACTAAGCATGACTCTGTTGGTGTTCATTTGTTGGTGTTCCTATAAAGTAATCTGTGTAATGTGTCTCTGCTGGCACTGCTGGATCTAATGGGAGCCTGTTTAACCTTAGCTGTCATCATTGCTATTGCAAAGCCATAAAAGTACATCCTGGTCCATGTGCCTAGGGCTTAATACAAAGAGAGTCAACCAAGTAAAAATCAGACTGTGTTTAAATAGAAACCTGGAGAAGGCCTGAAATGTATTTAGTCTACCAACAGTCTTCTTTATGTTTTTATTTGGATTCCAGAGGAATGGGTTTCTGTGTGGGAGCTTTCATGCTTTCACTGCAGGAAAATATATGTGTTTTCTTTGGCAAATTTTAAAGAGAACCATAGAAAGGCATCCTGACAGAAGCAAATGTTAGAGTAGAACTGTGTGATGTCACCTTAATAATCTTGTTTCATTTTTACATAATTTCAAATGTATAATACAGAAATTGTTGTAATGTGGAAATACACAAACAATACTGCTGCTTCTATTTTCCAGAAATTTGTAAAAATTAGAGACTGTTGAAAATTGGTTTTGATTGAATACGGGAATCTGTGTACATACTAACTAAAGGTAATATGGATTCATGTGATGTCTCAGAAGCACAGATTAGGAGCAGAGTATCTAAGGGAAAGAAGGGGAAATGTGGTTGCCCCAATCCTGGCATTTGAGAGTATGTCCTACTCTGGATTGGTGGCAAGTACTAGCCATAAGAACTGAAGTCTTAGGTCAGATCCATCTTTTAGTCCAGAGGAAGGTCATGACTGTTTCCTCAGTAAGGCACCAAGACTTCAATATTGATAATGGCTGTGTTTGCTAACTTTCAATCCACACATTTCCTCCAATTCTTTCTCTTCTGTAATATTTTCTACATCTCCATATGTTCTCTTCATCATATCTTTATAGTTATCAATGTACATAGTCTTATTTAAGTGAAACAAAATTTCTTATTTTTATGGATTCTAAATTTGCTTCATCCTAATTTCAACAATCAGTTTGATTAGGATTGGAGAATTTAGTGAATAGGTTCAAATCCACATTTTTTCCTGTTTAAAAAAAAAATCTCCCATTAAAAAAAGAGAAAACAAACAAGCAAACAAAACTTACTAAAGTTTTCCTTTACTGTTAAGATAAAGTCCAACTTCCTTCTCTACCCTAACCCTGCCCCTCTCGGCACTGCTTCTCTTACCCTCATTCCTGTCACACAACTTCCTCTGAGGCAGCACAGCCAAAAACGCTCAAGCCTTCATGCGTCCTGATGCATACTGCTGGAGAACTTATCCCCAGTTGCTTTCATCATGCCTCCCATAGCTGAGTCTCCCCTGAGTTTACTTATTAAGTGTGTGATGAACCCTTTGAGTTTCTATCCAAGTGGTGTATCTTATTCACCCTCTAACTATGGTTATCTTTGATGTTTTAATGATTATCTCCCCATGGTCCATAAGTAAGAGAATTTAAAGGAGAAATCTCTGCCTATCCCATATTCATCTCAATATAATTCTTTCAGTGTGCATCATTTTATACTGTATTATTACTATTATTATTATTTTCTGTGGAAACACATCTCTTTGTTTAAAGGCTGTATCTCTCAAAATCACATGTGTGCTTAATTTTAATCCAGCTATTCCATTTCTCAGGGTTTGTCTAATATGCATTTTTAAACATATAAAATTTGATTTATCATAATTTGTTTCACCATTAAAATCATAAGAGATTGGTAACAGAGTTCACGTCCATCAAAGAAGTACTGGTTGACTCAACAATGATATACTCATTTAGAACTGGAAAAAAAAGAATAGGGAAACATATTCTAAGATACATTGTTAGTTAAAGATAGCAAAGGACAGAAAAATATGTATAACACATGTGAAAAAATGAATATATTGCATAGTATATTTCTATTTGTGTTGGTATAGAATGTCTCTGGAAGGATACACAAGACACTTCCAACATTTGTCACCTCCATGGAGAGAAAATAAAAGCATTAAAGAAACTTCTGAGGTATACACTTTAGAAGATTCTGAATTTTAAACTATATAAATCTATTACCTATTCCTAAATAATTAAAATTTTAACTAAAGATAAGTGTTTCTAAGTAAGATGGTAGATTGAACTTGTGAATCTACACTTGTTTCATTTTGAAATCTCAATAAAACTATAGTGTACTAGTTTGGGACTGCTGCTGTAACAAATGATCACAAACTCGGTGGCTCACAGTGATATGAATTTATTATCTTACAGTCTGCCTCTCAGGAGTCCAAGACCATTCTCACAAGACTAAAATCAAGATGTCAGCAAGGCTGTATTCCTTTGTTGAGGCTCTAGGAGAGAATCCTTTTCCTGTGCTTTTCTAGCTTCTAGAGTCTGCCCCAACTTCCTTGCTCCTGTGCTTTCCTCTATCTCTAATCCTTCCTCTGTCATCACATCTCCCTCATACCATAGTCTGGGGGTTCTCTGCTTTCAGAGAATCATGAGGCTAGTCTGTGCCAGCCTGGAAAATCCAAGGTATGCACCCATCCAAGGCCATAAATTTTAGTCATATTTTTGAAGTCCCTTTTTCCATGTAAGAGATCCATAGGTTCTGGGAATTAAGACGTGAACATCTCTGGAGTGGGACAGCACTATTCTGTCTACCACTGACAGTGATTTTTTTTTTTTTTTAATGTCATAAATCCACAAGAATAAGGAGAAAGGGGAAATTTTGGAAAGAGATTTTGGAAGCTGGAACACACATAGAAGTGAGATCAAGAACCTAAAAGACTCCAGGGAATTGAATGCTATACTTTCACTGGGAAAAAGTTGAGATCTATACCTCTCTATATCTCAAAATCCTCAAATTTCTGAATAATGTGGTGCCACATACTTTGGGAAGGGGGAGTGAAACAAGAGGGGACTTGAAATTAAGAGGATTTTTTTAATGTTCTTTTTAAGAAGGATACAAAAGACCCAGGTCTTCAACAGATTTCTGTGAAGTTGAGGTCTATTTCTGTTCTCACAAAGGAAATACAAGATGATTACTCTTTAGAGAGAGTAAAACAATAGAGAGAGTAAAACAAATACTCTTGAGACAGAGGACAAGAGCCTCAGGTAAGGGTGGAGGAATCCTATTGAAATAGGTGTGACATATACATGTCAGATCTGAGACCCCATTCTCTTATCCTTCTGAGCTCCTAGTATGTTTGAAGCCAGTCAGGCTGGTATTCAGAGTCATCTTTGGAGAATATAACCTGCCTAAGTGGAAGAAACACAAGTACATCAACATCACATGTGGTGCAATGAAATGTTCCAGCTAGTGTTCCCTAGAGCAGAGCTCACAGTTAAACCCATCCCTATCCTTACAGTATCTTCTATTTAGATGTCAATCCCCCACACTCTTAATTATGAGATCACATATATGTATCAGTTTTCTGAAGAAAGTCTCTAACTTGCAACTAGAGACAAAAGCAAATACAAAGAAAACAGCATGATGGAGAAAACAGAAACTATGATGGGAGATAAAAATCTCAGAAAAATGTTATTGAAAAGAGGACATATAGTATCTATAAAACAAGAACAGTATGCTAGAAAACAGGAGACTCCCATTTATTAAAAAGTAAATTAAAAAAATAAACCAACAAACAAACTACCAGACATGGAAAACTCAAATTCAGTGAAATGATTGAAATATTTTATTATTTTTTGAAAGATAATTTTTAAAGAGTCCTCAGAGAATAAAGACAAAGCAACAACAACAAAACAGGAAAAGAGATTTAAAAATTAAATGAAGAGGCCCAAGAGGTCTAACACCTGAATAAAAGGAGTTTAAACTTAGTGTTTACCTTGGAGAAATATATATACAGATATATATAGATAGATAGATATAGATATATACCCAAAAGGAGTCATAAGCAACACGTATGTAATCATGTTGCAAAAGGCACTGTATTTTGTTATTCATGCAATTGCAAGGCAGAAAGATCTCCTTTTGACAGGAGACATGTAAGGTTGCTCCAAGGCTAACTTTTAGAGAATGCAAAGTATAACAGTACATTAACCAAGATATATTGTGAATACATCATTCTCTCATAAGGGAGCAAGTGCCATAACTAATGGTTTGCTGGTGTTTGAACAACTAATAATGAGATTTAAACTATAATAGAGAGGGATTTAGGTTCAGTGGTGATGGAAAAATCAAGAGGCCTGTGAAAACAAATAATTGAAATCATTTATATAAAATATTATTTGCAGGTAAGCCCTTAAAAGATTGGATTTTTAAAAAGGAACTTATTCAAGTTCATAAGAAATAATAGAAATTGAAGGACAGTCAGAATTAGAAGTGTGAAGACTATACAGGAAGGAATTGGAGAAAAAAATCCTGTAATGGATTTTTTTAAATATTTAATAAAGATTATTTCTATTATGCATAGTATTTTTTAGGAAGCACTATAAAGGGATTAAATTTATAAAAATGACCTCTATACCCCAGATTTCAAACTATACTACAAAGCTGTAGTAATCAACAGAGTATGGTACTGGCACAAAAAAGGACCCACAGATCAATGGAACAGGATAGAAAACCCAGAAATAAACTCACACTTACATGGCTCATTAATCTATGAAAAAGGAGGCACAAATATACAGTGAGGAAAGGCGCCTAGATGGCTCAGTTGGTTAAGTGTCTGACTTGGTTTTGGCTTGGGTCATGACCTCAGGATTGAGCCCTGTGTCAGGCTCCCCACTAAACAGGGAGTCTTCTTCCCCTCTCCCTTGACCTCTGCTCCTCACCCTGCTTACACACACTCTCTCTAAATTAAATAAGTAAACCTTTAAAAGAAAAAAAATATACAATGGGGAAAAGACAGTCTCTTAAATGGCACTGGAAGAACTGTACAGCTACATGCAAAATAACAAAACTGGACCACTTTCTTAAACCACATAGAAAAATAAACTTAAATTGAGGACTTTAATATAAAACCTGAAATGATAAAACTCTTGGAAGAGAATATAGGCAGTAAGCTCCTTGACATCAATCTTAGCAATACTGCTTTGAATCTGTCTCCTCAGGCAAGGAAAACAAAAGTAAAAACAAACAAATGGTACAACATCAAAGTAAAAAGCTTTTGCACAGTGAAGAAAACCAACAAAATCAACAAAATGAAAAGGCAGCCCGCCCACTGAACAAGAGAAAATATTCACAAATGATGTATTCGATAAAGGTTAACATCCAAAATATATAAAGAACTCATACAATTCAATATAAAAAAAGCATAATCTGATTTTAAAAATGGGTAGAGGAATGGGATAGATACCTTTCTAAAGAAGACACACAGATTGACAACAGGTCCAAGAAAACATGCTCAAGATAACTAACCATCAGGGAAATTAAAGTCAAGACCATAATGAGGTATCACCTTATACCTGGAATCAAAAAGACAAGAAACAGTAAATATTGGTGAGGACGTAGAGAAAAAGGAACCCTACTGCACTGCTGCTGGGAATGGAAACTGGTTCAGTCACTATGGAAAACAAGAGAGAGGTTCCTAAAAAAATTAGAAATAGAATTACCATATTATCCAATAATTCCACTTCTAGGTATTTATCTGAAAAAGATAAAAATACTAACTTGAAAAGACATATGCACCCTTTTGGTTCATTACAGCATTATTTACAGTAGCCAAGCTATGGAAGCCGCCTAATGAGCACTGACAGATGAATAGATAAAGAAGATGCAGTATATATACTCAATGGAATATTACTCAGCCACTAAAACGAATGAGATCTCTTGCCCTTTGTGACAATATAGATGGATCTCTAGAGTATTATGCTAAGTGGAATAAATCAAAGACAAATACTGTATGATTTCACTTGTATGTGGAATCTAAAAAACAAAACAAATGGACAAGCAAAACATAGATACTGAAAGCAATCTGGTGGTTGCTAGAAAAGGGGGATGTGGGCATGGATGAAATAAGTAAAGGGGATTAAGAGATACAATCTTGGGGCACCTGAGTGGCTCAGTGGGTTAAAGCCTCTGCATTTGGCTCAGGTCATGATCTCAGGATCCTGGGATCAAGCCCCACATTGGGCTCTCTGCTCAGCAGGAAGCCTGCTTCCTCCTCTCTCTCTCTCTCTCTCTCTCTGCCTGCCTTGTGATCTCTGTCAAATAAATAAATAAAATCTTTAAAAAAAGAAATACAACCTTCCAGTTATAAAATAAATAAGATATGGAGATGTACACCATAGAGAATATGGTCAATAATAATTGTGACAACTTTGTATGGTGACAGATGGTAACAAGGCATTCTGGTGACCATTTCATAATACATATAAATACTGAATCACTATGTTGTACACCAGGACCTAATAAAATATCCTGTCAATTACTCTTTTAAAAAATGACCTGTATGGTTATCACTTTGGTTTATTTACCAAATACTTCAGTTCCCTCCCCCTTCATTTATTTGTTTAAATAGGATTGTGAAGCATACATGTTATAAAAATACCAACTTTTCCAAATAATGCATATAGGCAATTTGCACAGAAATATCCTCAGTTGCTGATTAACAGAAAAGAATCAGATTAAAACTTTTATAGAAAGGTGAATTGGCTTCTCAGAATACATTCTAGACATTTTTTTTCTGTACCATGGAGAGGTTTTGAACTTTGTAGTGAGAGAGACACTGCTTGGTTGAGAGACCCACAAGAGAACTGTTTTCCTTGATTAGGTTCTTTCATTCTCATAATCTGCCCCAATAGCTACAGTACACTTTTCAACATAAGTCAGCCCACTGTCCTGCATCAGGCTTCTTACAGCTTACCTAATTAGAATTAAGCAATAGGTAAACTTGTGCTTGCTCTACAAAGTCTTATAAGGTCCAGCATGGTCTAGCATCTGCCCACCTCTCCCACATGCTGCCATTCACTCCATGCTCAAGCTCCTGGGTCAAAAAACATAGCTTACATTCCCCCAAGTGTCATCATACTTCTTTCCATTTCAAAAGTTTTCTTCCCAGGTTTTCCCCTGGTTTACTCCTTCACTGCATCCATCTTTCTGCCAAAATGCCTGTGTCCCAGAGGCTTCTCCTTGCCCTGCCCCTATATGAATAACTTTCATTTCAGCCCTCAAGCCCCACCGCTAATTCTTCTCTCCAGCATTCCCTGATTAACCATCTGAACACATCTCATGGGGGCTGGGGGGGGGGGTGCATATGTCACCTTGCGAATTGAAAGCAGCAAATTCTAACTTTTTGTAGATTGTGCATGTTTGCATGCTCAGAGCTTGAAGCTAGCTTTATAGATTACAAAGTCATGTAATTAAGATAGTTCACTGATGAGAAAACTAAGGTTAAAAAGAATAAGTAAATTGAGCAAAGTTACACACTTATCAAGTGGTGCAGCCTGAATTTAGATGCAGTTATGCCCCAGAGCCCATGTTTTTCATGTGTTACATTTCCTTCTAAAAATGAATTGATGCACTTTAGAGTTTTCCCTATTAGTTACTACAAACAGAAACTAGATAAAGCAATCAGAGATGGAAATCTATGGTCTCTGATAAACAACTGTTTTACAGGGAGCACATATTTGCTCAAATTAGCCCAATTTCTCTTTCTCTTACGCCAGCTATTTTAGAAATGATAGAAAAATCTTTTAGATTTTAGATTCTCTATAAATATAGTGAGTATACAGTGTTTAGCATTGAGGTATAATGGCCATACAATAAGTTGCACATACTTAATGTGAAAAATTTGGTAAATTTTAACATATATATATATATATTTTTTTTTATCCTCCATAAAAATGACAACCACAACAGAACAGGGGACATCTCCACCACAACCTTTGGAAAATCCCCTTCCCACTCAATCACGGATCTGCTGATCACCATAGATTTTCTGCATTTTCTAAAGTCTCATATAAATAAAATAATCCTATATGTACTCTCTTTTGAGGCTTCTTTCATTTAGCATAATTACCTTATTTTTCCTCCATGCCATGACATGTATGAATATTCATTTCTTATTGCTCAGTATGCTTTTATTGTGTAGATGTATACAATGTTTTTTAAACCTCTCACCTGTTGGTGGACATTTGGGTTGCTCACACTTTTTGGCTATTACCATAAATCTGCCATGAATTTTTTTTAAAGATTTTATTTATTTATTCAACACAGAGATCACAAGTAGGCAGAGAGGCAAAGAGAGAGGAAGTAGGCTCCCCGCTGAGCGGAGAGCCCGATGCGGGGCTCGATCCCAGGACCCCGAGATCATGACCTGAGCCAAAGGCAGAGGCTTAACCCACTGAGCAACCCAGGTGCCCTGCTATGAATTTTTGTTTAAAAGAGTTTATGTGGACACGGTCTTTAGGGTAAACACATAGGACTGAAGTGACTAGATCATAGGTAAGTACACGTTAATATTTTAAGAAATAGTCAAACTGTTTTCAAAGTGTTAGTCTTGGTATAATTGTGTAAAATAAGCATAAAAAGATGTTGGATTTTTTTTAAAAGACTTTATTTATTTATTTGACAGCAAGAAAGATCACAAGTAGGCAGAGAGAGGGTAGGGAAGCAGGCTCCCTGCCAAGCAGACAGCCCAATGTGGGGCTCAATCCCAGGACCCTGAGATCATGACCTGAGCCGAAGGCAGAGGCTTAACCCACTGAGCCACCCAGGCGCCCCAAAGATGTTGGATTTTATTTTCCCTCTCTCCCCCCTCCTTCCTCCCTTTCTTATGTCTCTCTGTCACGTATGGATATCTTGTTCCAGCCCCATTTTTGGAAAAGACTATCATTTCTGCTTTAAATTGCTTTTGTATCTTTGTTAGAAGTTCATTGGACCAATAAACTTGCTATTGAGTTACACTGATTTATTTTTCTACTTGATAATACCACCCTGTCTTGAATACTCCAGATTTATAATAAGTCTTGATGTGAGAGAGTTCCAGTCCTCTCATTTTGTTCTTTCTTTTCAAAGTTGTTCTGGCTATTGTAGAACACTTGCTTTTTTATATAAATTATAAAGTCTGCTGGCCAATTTCTTTTTTCTTCCCCTGCTGGCCAATTTATACAAAAATTCCTTATTATGATTTAAAACTATAAATCAGTTTGTGGAAAACTGCACTTTTTAAAAAAGATTTTATTTAAATTCCAATTAGTTAACATACAGTGTAATATTAGTTTCAAGGGTAGAATTTAGTGATTCATCACTTACATACAAT
The DNA here is from genome assembly GCF_010015895.1 of Lontra canadensis. Taxonomy (NCBI): domain Eukaryota; kingdom Metazoa; phylum Chordata; class Mammalia; order Carnivora; family Mustelidae; genus Lontra; species Lontra canadensis. Next base: position 2,988,689 of record NW_022631070.1, on the reverse strand, counting down.
ACCCGGTACTCATCATGAGTGCCCTCCTTAATACCCATGACCTACACCCTCTTCCCCTCCAGTAACATCAGTTTGTTCTCTACAGTTAAGAGTCTGTTTCTTGGTTTTTCTCTCTTTTTCCCCTATTTACTTGTTTTGTTTCTTAAATTCCACATGAGTGAAATCATATGGTTATTTGTCTTTCTCTTATTTCACTTAGCAGAACACTCTCTATCTCTATCCATTTCATTGCAAATGGAACGATTTCTTTGTTGATGGCTGAGTAATATTCCCTTGTATACACCACATCTTCTTTATCCATCCATCAGTCAATGGACATTTGGCCTCTCTCCATAATTTGAGTATTATTGGTAATGCTGCTATAAACATCAGGGTCCATGTATCCCATCAAATTAGTGTTTTTGTATCTTTTGGGTAAACACCTGGTTGTGTGATTGCCGGATCATAGGGCAATTCTAATTTTAACTTTATGAGGGAACTTCATACTGTTTTCCACAGTAGATGCACTAGTTTTCATTCCCACAATACCGTGAGAGAGTTCCCTTTCCTCCACATCCTCACCAACACCTGTTGTTTCCTGAATGGTTAATTTCAGCCATTCTGACTGGTATAACGTGATATCTTACTGCAGTTTTGATCTGTATTTCCCCGATGATGAGTGATGTTGAGTATCTTTTCCTATGTCTATTAGTCATCTGTATGTCTTCATTGGAAAGATGTCTATTCATGTCTTCTGCCTATTTTTTAACTGGATTATTTGTTTCTTAGTTGTTGAGTTTGATAAGTTCTTCATATATTTTGGAAACCCTTTATCAGAGATGACATTTGCAAATATCCTTTCCTATTCTGTAGGTGGCCTTTTAGTTTTGTTGACTGTTTCTTTCACTGTGCAGAAGCTTTTTACTTTGATGAGCCCCAATAGTTTATTTTTGCTTTTCTTTCCTTTGCCTCAGGAGACATATCTAGTAAGACGTTGTTATGGCTAATGTCAAAGAAGTTACTGCCTGCCTGTGTTCTCCTCTAAAATTTTGATGATTTCCTGTCACATTTAGATCTTTCATCCATTTTGAATTTATGTTTGCGTATGGTGTAAAAAAAGTGGTCGAGTTTCATTCTTTTGCATGTTGCTGTCCAGTTTTGCCAACATCATTTTTTAAAAAAGATTTTCTGTATTTGACAGACAGAAGAGACACAGTGAGAGAGGGAACACAAGCAGGGGGGGTAGGAGAGGGAGAAGCAGACGCCCCACGGGGAGCAAGGAACCTGATGCAGGATTTGATCCCAGGACCTGAGCCAAAGGCAGATGCTTAACAACTGAGCCACCCAGGCATACCAACCAATACCATTTTTTAAAGAGCCTGTCTTTTTCCATTGGATATTCTTTCCCACTTTGTCGAAAATTAATTGACCATATAGTTGTAGATTCATTTCTGGGTTTTCTATTCTGTTCCATTGATCTATGTGTCTGTTTTCATGCTAGTATCATACTCTCCTGATCACCACAGCTTTGTAATATAGCTTGAGATCCAGAATTGTGATGTCTGAAGCTTTGCTTTTCTTTTACAAGATTGCTTTACCTATTCTGATCTTGTGATTCCATACAAATGTTAAGATTGTTTGTTCCAGTGCTGTGAAAAATGCTATTGGTATTTTGCTAGGGACTGAATTAAATGTATAGATTGCTTTGGGTAATACAGACATTTTAATGATGCTTGTTGGTTGAATCCATGAACATGGAACATTTTTCCATTTCTTTGTGTCATCTTCAATTTTTTCCACAATGAAAACTGCACCTTACCATAGCTATAAAGCTTCTGTAGGTATGCTTTGTCAAGTTGAAGAAGTTCTTTACCATTGCTAGTTTGCTGACAGCACTTATCAGGAATGGGTGTTGGATTTTGCCAAGTGTTTTTTCTGTGTCTATTAAAATAATCATATGGTGTTTTCTTCTTTTAGTTTCAATAGAGTATATTATTTGAATTTCAACTGTTAATCCAATCTCACATTCCTGGAATAAACCAGATTTAGGCATGATATATTGTACTTTTTATATATTGCTGGGCTTTATTTGCTAAGATTTTGTTTAGAATTATTGCATCAAATTTCATGAGTTATGTTCATAGTACATTTCTTTCTCATAATGTTGTTTTCGATTTTTATATTAGGGTAGTGTTGGCCACATTGAATGAGTTAAGAAGTAGTTCTTCCTTTTCAATTTTGTAAGGCTTAATGTGGAATTTGTATTATTTCTTTCATAAATGTTTGATAGATTCCTTCCTAGAAAGAGCTGAATACTCTCTTTGTATGGATATGCCACAATTTTGTAAAAAATTAAACAAAACAAAACAAATTGCCTATTGATCAAAAATAAAGCCATGAGGCCTGAAGGTGTTTTTTGTTTCCTGTGGTTTTTCTTCCTAATCTGACGGTTGTGAATGTTGGCTCTTTGGTGGTAGAAAAGTTCCACCACTCTCTAGGGAACTGATCTCAGCTGTTGGAAGTCACAAGATTTTGGAAATTAAGTTTCCCCCATAGGACATCCTGCAGTCAATGACTGACTGGTATGACATCCTTTTCTCAGTACCTTCGCAGGGGCATAAATCATACTTCAAATTTCCTCACAGGATTCTGCTGAAACTCAACTCTAACTGAAACCACATCCTTGCTCACCTGCTTCCTCTTCCCTATCCTTCTCATATTTTTAGAGATTTCTCTAGAAAATGCTTCCTTAAAAAAGTATTTTCATTGGGATTGAGTCCTGTGTTGGGCTCTCTGCTCAGGAGGGAGTCTGCGTCTCCCTCTCTATCTGCCTTTCCCCACCCCCCAGTTCTCTCTTTAAAAAGAGAGCTCTCTCTTTAAAAAACAAAACAAAACAAAACAAAACAAAACAAAAACTTTAAAAAAAGCATTTTTTTTTTTGAGAATCTCATCTTAGCCTGCACTTCCAGAGTACCCTGTCTAAATTAAGCAGGTGTTTAACTTAGCATATTCAAAATCAGATCCTTGCTTTTTCTCATCACCAGCCACAAAACCTCCTTCTTTTGCCAAACTTTCCTTTCCCAGAAAAAAAGGTCCTGCCATCAACCCATGTATCCAAGCAAAACCAGAAGAGTCCTTTATCATTCCTCCCTTTCCAATCTATTAGCAAGTTCTATTGATATTATCAAAATCCACCTAAAATCCCCTACTCCAAGATAACATGAAGTCCAAATACTAAGAAGTTCTAGACTTCTCTCAGTGGCTTCCTAACACGCTTCAACTCTTGCCTACCTATAATCCATTCTCCTTAGAGAAGCGTTATCACTTCCTGAGCCATATACTGTAGCTTCTACATAATCCAAAACTAATGAATTTGAAGTAATAAACAAAATTTTTAGCATTTTAAGAATTGTTCAGTGTCCTGACTTTTCTTCTATTCAACTAATTACGGCCGCCTTCCCTTAATCCCAATTATACTAAATACTGCTGATGCATAAATTTATTAAGTTAAATATATGCCTCTGAACAGAGATAAAAAGTGAAGAATTTAATTAAAATAAGGTTTCTATATAATATGGATTAAATATTATTTTCCCTAAATCCTAAAGAAAAAGTATCACAGAACATAACCAACCACATTAAAAGGTAGATTAATTAATGTATACATATATATGTATCTGAAAATCTATTTGGTGGAACTCAAACTATGTAATAAAAACAAATATTGCATATTACTGATATTTGTATTTGTTGTATAGTTCATTATTCTTATAACTTTACTGTAGCTCAAAGGATAATATAGTAGGGTGAATAAAGATTTCCTCCAAAAATTGTTTTCAATCATTTTCGTTTCACTGAAAATTCTTTCTACATCTTCTCTCAAAATGCTCTTAAAAATTACAATACTAAGCCATTTGTTTCCTCTGCAAAAAAATACATTTTGCTCCTAAATTATTTTTTAATAGAAAAATCTTTATGTTAAGAGAATTACACTATTGAATATATTCATGTAAAATATTCAAAATACTAGCAATATATTAGGGCAAATGTGGTCAAAATTGATCAGACAACAAAAACATATTTATAAGACAGCCATATCATATTTAAAGCATAGAAACCTCGACAACAATAGAAATGTAAGTCAGAGGGCAGCTCTGTTTTTCTTCCATTGCTTTGTGTGAGGTCATTTAATCATGGTTCTAATCACTGCAATCAAAAATGTACATGACATACCAAAAAGACTGCATTAATCCTTCCAGACTCAATATCAGATAATGAACTAAAAAAGTCCTTCCAGCTACTTCCTGTGGTGAACATTCATTGTGCTCTGTTTATCAAATAGCTCCTTTAACAAGAGTATAGTCTCAGTTTTATTAAATCAGTTTTTAAGTATCATCTCGATTTAGAGTTCGTCCTTTTGCAGTGGCTATCACTAGTGATGAGGAAATCTCCAGAAGGTGAAAAGTAACATAAAGGATGTGCCTGTGACTTAGGGCAGAACCTTTGGTCTAAACAAAAAAGGCTACACTGTTGAAAGTAATTTTCATTAAAACAGTAGATGTCTATTTGTTTTATCTCTAAGTAAAACGGGAGCTTTTACTTTATTTTGTTTCATTTCATTTAGTTTTAAGTAGGCTCCAAGCCAAGTGTAGAACCCAATGTGCACATTTGAACTCACAGCCCTGAGATCAAGACTTGCTCTGAGATCAGGGGTTGGACACTTAACCAACTGAACCACTCAGGCACTCCCACAGAATTTTATTTTTTAAAGCAAACCCCTATTTTAATTGTTAAACCACAAGCTAGTTCTGGGTTAAAGCTTCTACTGATGATAGTTATTCTAGATATTACATATTTTCCTATGTGCCTCAGTTCAAATTTAATAGTCTTTTTCTTATCCAGATTTCCTCAGCAATTTTATTTGTCACATCTACAGTCACAAAAAAGATAGATGTCTTTGGGTAAGTTTTGCGGAACATCTTGGATAAATAAATCCTTTTCAACTGAGGAACTACTAGCCTGTTTTTCTGGGAATGTTGTTTTCTCAACATTAGATTTTGGAGTATATTTCTGTTTTATTACAGTAGAATAGATATGGCCTATCATCCCCTCAACTAGTCACACCTAGAGAGACAAAAAGAAAAGCCCAATTGTAATACTGTTTAATTTTATACTTAACAATACCAATCAAGTACCTCATTTTTTAACAATATGATGTAAAACAAGATATTTTCATGTGTAGAAAATTTTATGTAGGGAGAAATTTACAATTTAAAGTAGCAATGTCAAAAGAATTTACGAATATAAAGGAACTCTCTCCTTTCCTGAAGGAACAAACTTGAAATTTCTAAAATCAGATATTTTTCTTCCCGTTCTAAGTCACTGAAATTGAAACAGCTCTTTCACAACATTTAGCATACGTGTATGGTATAAAATGAGATATGTGTGCATAACTGACAAAGTATAAGACTAGTGCATTCAAGGACAGCATTAAAAATCTAGATATAAACTCCTTGGTCCTACTATTCTTAATTTCCCCTCCGTCTTGTTTAAAAGCTTTCTTTCCTGAGAGTGATGTTCTTTATATTAATGCAGTATCCTGTCAAACAGTATTTCAACCAGGAACTCTGATGGTGGGGGGAGGGATGAGTATTGAGTTAAAGACCTACCTCGCTAGAAGGAATTTTATAGAATGCTAACTGCAAATAAAGAGTTTTATAAACCCAAATTTGGCATCCAAATAAAATCATATTATCTTTAAGAGGAAAAGTAACTTAGAAATTATCTGTTCAGCCAAGACAGAGAGAACACCCCGAGGGGGTTCACATGGTACTGTTTATTATAGGAGCAGAATTCCATGAACTGCCAGTGAACAGGTAATGTTTGCAGAGAAGAGAAAATAACCAGTAGTCATTAGGCACTGAGAGTTTAGAAATTAAACATTCCACACCATGATGGGAATGGAAACAGTGAGTGACATATGTTACAAACACCTAGCCATTTCCTTTCCTTAGAATATGCTTGCTATTATGTAATACTGAAGAGACAAAAATAGCAACAAAGGAAATGGCATTTTCCAAGGGTATTTATCACTAGAAAGCACTCCCCAGGACTCCAGTCATTATCAACTTTTTAAAATAAATAGTGGCCTGTGGTACTGACGTGGCACAATAGGGTTGACAGAGAAAATGCAGTGTTTTGGATGTCTGGAGCCATGGACAAGAGCAGAACCCATCTTAGGCACGTTAGAAAGTATTAGCAGCCACCCACCATGCCCACCGGAACCCCCTCCTGTGGTGAAAAACCACTGAAACTTAGCCTTGCCTTTTGTAGACATGGATCCAAGCGCTTTAATAGGAAGATTTTCAATTGAGTTTCAGGTCATAACTTATAAATATGCTGACTACCTACTTTAAAAGTGAAAGTAATTTATTTGCTAATGGAGAATGGTAGGTATTGGAACAAAGTTTAGATTAGATTAGAAAGAAATTCTATGGTTCTTTTCATTGCATTTTCACACACACACACACACACACACACACACACACACATCATATACATGCACACACTCCAGTCTTGCAAAGAATAAAACTTTTCAATTTGAAAAACAATAATAGAGGTGTTACAGAGGTAATTAGGTTCATTTCAATAAAGAAATATTTTGACTTTATCTACAAAAAAATGTATCAAAGGTTCTGGATGCAGGATGTTAAAATTAAATTTCTATAACTTAAGGTGTACCTGGTTAATTTATTTAAGAATATTTTGTTTAAATTGAAGAGCTTATTGAACATAGTAATGTTATAGCTATAGATTCCACCTTAATTTACAAATCGATGCATTGTCCAGAAAATTCTAGAGCCTCAGCATCCCACCTTATTTCTTCTAAACTTCACCAACCATATTAATTTCTACTTTCTCGATCTCTCTGTACTTTAAATACGATGTTAATTTAGCACTTGGCACCTTGCATTGTTATTATTAATTGTAAATGTGTTTGTTTTCTCATGGATTTAGATCACTTTTGATGTCACGCACCCTGCATCTTATTTAGATATGGTACTAGGACAAGACCTGACTTACAGGATATTTCTAACAGCATTTTTTCTAGTTCATCCTAGCAAAAGTTCATATTGTTTTTACCTTTATAGTCTCTCAGATCCTTTTCTTGAAAAGCTTTTGAATATCAAGTAGTTGTTCTGAAGTGGACTGTGTACGAGACTTAAAAATCAGAATCTGCAGCTACATTACTATTTTTGAGATGTGTGATCTTCACAAATTATTTAAACTACTTAGGTGTCCTTTTTCTCATCCATGAACTGGGTACAATGACACTAACTGTATGTTTTTTTGTAAGGATTAGCAATATATTGTATATAAAAACTTTGTTTAAAAGCCCTGTATTAAAAGAAAACACCTATATTTATCTTGTTACTATATGAGGTAACCTATTCAATTTTGATAGCTGTGTTATATATTTATATATTCTTTCAATTATGTAAATAATATTTCCTAAAATGTGTACTTCTGGATGTTTATATGGAGAGAAACAGCACACAGTGAAAAACCCAGAGCTGCAAAGCTCATATTAAGATATCCTCCTATGTTAAGCAAATACTATTTTAATTTAAATTAATTTTCAAACCAAAATATTTCTCAAATTTTTAATCAAAGGTTTATCATAATTGATTCAAGGATAAAAGTGTATATTTTTATACATGTATGTTGATTTGTGGAATAGAATATTGAGCACTGTTTTCATAACACAGGCAAAATTAAGTGAAAACAGGACAATTATTATGGTCCCAAACCTCAATATTCTTTTTTTTTTTTTTTTCATTAAAATGCTAAGGACAGGAAAGTTGTTTCAACCCAGAGTCCCAGTTCCCAATTTTGTATCCCATTCAAATACCTACATCTAAAACGGCACATCCAAAGTGCATTCTGTACAGAGGTTTGCACACGTTCTCTTTCCGTATGGACTTCACTATTCTGAAACACACACATTTGGAAATAAATGAAAAAATATCTTCAGTTCTTTGAACTGTGGCAGCTAAGTCCATTTTTTTTCATGTTCTATAAATGAATCCCATTAAATTGCTGAAACGGTATACAGTATTTACATGCATTTAAATTCACTATAAATATTTACAGAACTTCAAGATGAATGCCAGTAATATAAGCTAAATATGTCTGACCACAATTACTTTTCATGAGTAAACGGGTTTTGCCAAATGGCATTTTTTTTTTCAAAACTAAGTATTTTGGAATTCTGTTCAGATGACAGCAATATGTAGAAAATCACACTCTACAACTGTTCACATAAAGTTCAAGGAAACTATCGATTTTTTAAGAGATTCATTGTTAGCTCTCTGGGCCTCATGCTTCTTGATAGTGTTCTTTAGAGTGAGTGTGTGTGTGTGTATTTTAAATGGGAAGAAAAATGAACCAGGGGAAATAAGAGAACTATGAAATGGGTAGAAGGTGGAGGAATGGGGTTAAGGAGAAGATTCTGCCAGGAGAATTGTGAGACTTGTGATTCAAATGCTATTTTTAGCAGAAACTTCTGGGGAATTAACAGCTTCCAACAATTTACTAGAAACTACTTTGATTGCAATGAGTTTCTAGCAGTGACACGGGAGAATTTTTAAAGCATGGAATGTGGTAGGGATGTCCAGAAATCTCTAATTCAGGGCCCATTGCCACTCCTACTCAGGTCAGTCTATACTGGTAACAGCAAACATGTCAAATTTCCCTCTAACACAAAAGCAATGAGGCTTATCATCATTGCCATGCTTTGAATAACATCACTTTTTTAAATGGCCTTTGCACAATATAATCTGTGACCTACATAGAAAATGTGCTCTTCTGAAGGCCATATTTACATTTTGACTATGAGTCAACTCAACATTATAAGTCAGAAGTAAATAGCAGAATTATAGGACAGACATTTACCGAATCTGCAAGGAAGAGCAAAAACAAAGTTGTGAAGAATAATGAATAAAAAAAAAAAAAAAAAGCTTACTGTATGTAGAATTTATGGTTCTTTGCTCATGGAGTTTGGGAGAGGACATGGACATTGATTTGTATATCCATAGATTTTATATTCAATACCTAGTTCCTTAAGGAGATGGGATAGATTTTTACTGACCTGACCACAGGAGTTCTATATTCTAGTTCTTTGTTCAGTATCAATGAAATATATGACCTTTGAAAATCTGTACTATCTGGGCCAGAATCTCTCTCTGTATCTTGATAATTAGACACATACCTACACTAATCCTAGGGTCCCTTTCAGTTTAATGATAATATTCATCATTTGAAAATACTATAAAGACCCCTAAGTAAGAAGCAAACTGAAAGTATTTCCTGCATGCCAGACTTCCCTGTTACAACAAGAGATATTCTATACATTTTAGAAAACAGATAAACTCACTATTTTGTACCTGGAACAAAACACTGTGCTTTACACAGACTGAGGTCTTAGCAGAAACTTAGTAAATAAACCAAATAGTAAATAAACCATCGCAAAGGAATCTTGGGGTAATAGATGTTTACTAATTTGAACAATGAATCATGGGTTTAGAGTATAATGAAGAACCTGTATTTTAATGTTTTCAATTCAGATCTAAAATTAGTATGTAGGGTCCCCTCGATGGCTCAGTGGGTTAAGCCTCTGCCTTCGGCTCAGGTCATGATCTCAGGGTCCTGGGATCGAGCCCCACATCGGGTTCTCTGCTCAGCGGGAAGCCTGCTTCTCCCTGTCTCTGCCTGCCTCTCTGCCTACTTGTGATCTCTCTCTCTCTGTCAAATAAATAAATAAAATCTTAAAAAAAATCTTTAAAAAAATTAAAAAAATTAGTATGTAATTTGGGATATGCTAATTTAGAGAATAACGACTTTGTACAGAATACTGTGACTTTTCCAAAAAAAAAAATTTAAATTTTTATTTAAAAAATCTGATCATCCTACCAAAGGCAAACTCATAGTAAACTAATAGTAAATGAAATAAGTTAAGTGGCAAGTATCCTGTAGAAATATTTGAAGAAGTATATATTTGGCTATCCTCCTTTCCCCCAGATAAACATTTGTTTTTCCTCATCAATTGAAATGATCAGTTTCCAAACACACACATGCAACTGAAGCAAACATGTGGATTGTTATTACACATCCAGAAAGAACACTGTACACTTATTAAAATAATTCCTTCATTTGGAATTTTTGTCTCACTGTAATTAGGTTCTCTGTAAAACATTCAGAGGTTCAGAAATGCATTTAGTCCATTTATATTATAGTGATGATCAGAAAATCAATGAATTTAAGTGCCCAAAAGAAACTTTTCAAATGTTCTCATTTTACCTAAGATAAGGAAATGAGTTCCCTGCAATGTCTATTTATTTTCCCAAGATGGCAGGATTAGTTAATGGCACAGTCAGTATCACAAAAGTGGGCTGACGCTTCTTTAGGCTTCATGTTTGTATTAGGTCCTTACCATGGGTCAGGCACTAGCCAAACCAGTTGAGATATACTGATGCACAAAAAAACAAAAACAAAAACAAAAACAAAAAAAAATATGCTCTCCAGGACCTTATATTTATGGGGAAGAGACATATAAGGAACAGATAGATATATAAGTAAACACAAGTAAACTAATATGGTATGCGAGAAAGGGACTATTGCTATGGAGGAAAAAAACAAGCATGGTCAAGCACTCTTGAGAGGTGAGATGGAGAAGGGGACAGATTTAAACTTGTGTGTACAGGTTTGTCCTCATTCAGGAAGCAAACAGGCAAAACAGCTCATGGGGGACCTAAGTGTCTATTGCAAAGGGCTTGAGCTTTGACTCTGAGGAGCATGGGGAGCCGCTGCAGGGTTTTGAGTACACAACAAACTTGATCATGACTTACAGTTGAGGATGGGAATTGAAAAACATTTTCTGTAAAGGGCCAGATAGTAAATATTTAGTCTTTGTGGTCATGTGGTCTCTGCTGGAACTACTCAGCTCTGCCATTACAACATGAAAGCAGCTATAGACAAAACATAAAGGAATGAATGTGGCTGTGTTCTAATAAAACTTTATTTAAAAAAGATGGGTGGGATTTGCTGCATTACTCTGGCTGCTGTATCAAAAACGGACTCTAGGAAAGAAAGTGGAAGCAATGAGGCCATTCTTTTGTGTTTTTTTTTGTTTGTTTGTTTTTAGAAATCCATGAAAGAGATGATGAGGTTTACATGTTTCCCTACCTATTAGATAATGTATTTCAAATGAAATCTCCTCATTTCCACAGGAGAAGTGAAGGAGATAAAGAGGAGAAAGCATGCTTTTGCCTTATTTATTTTATATGATAAATAAAAATAAAGTAGTGAAGAAAACCCCCAAATATTAGTAATTTCATTAACATATTGCTTCACACAATTCTAAGTAGGTGATTTGATGGTAAATGCTTAAAAAATATACTCTGTATGAGAAGGAAAGATAAATACATATTGAAAAATCACTTCCAAGCCACGCATAATTTAATACTAAAGTATCTGGATGATATTCCCAAGTATTATGGAAATCAGAAAAGTAGTAGTTCAGCTGTGAGGTGTATCTTTCTCCCTTCCTTCTATTTCTAAGAAAGAAAGTTTTTAGAGAGCAGATGTCTTTTCCTCCAAATAAATCATCTACTTATGAAATCTTATACAACACTTTCAGTGACACTACAGCAATGTTTTTAAATGAGTAATTTTTCAAATGCAAATCACAGCAGTGATACACAATATTGTAAAGTGTGATACTGTTATGATGAAACAGGTATAACTTGAAACAATGAGTATATAAGATGATATCAAACTAAGATGATGAGAATATTAAATGACACAAGCAGTATTAATGACAACTTTTTACTGTTCCACAATAATTTATTTTTTTCTTTTTTTTTAAGATTTTACTTATTTATTTGACATGAAGAGTATAATTAGGGGGAGCAGCAGAGGGAGATGGAGAAGCAGGTTCCCCACTGAGCAGGAAGGTAGACATGGGGCTCCATCCCAGGACCCCAGGACCATGACCTGAGCTGAAGGCAGACACTTAACCAACTGAGGCACCCAGGCACCCCTGATTTTCCCTAATTACATAAATGATACATGTTTCTTGTAAAAAGAAAAACCTTCAAAATTATGAAAAAGCATAAAGAAATATTTTCCTAAATCTCCATCACCGCATGTTAATCAATAAAAATACTAGTCAATTTAATGCATATATGTGTATACATATATATTTCTTTTCCTAGGTTGATATACATGAAGATTTTTATGGGTTTTCTCCTTCTCCTTCTCCTTCTTCCCCTTCCCCTCCTTCTTCTTCCTATTATTATTACTTTTCTGCAATCATTTTTCTTTCTTTTTTTTTTAAGATTTTTATTTATTTATTTGACAGACAGAGATCACAAGTAGGCAGAGAGGCAGGCAGAGAGAAAGAAGGAAGCAGGCTCCCTGCTGAGCAGAGAGCCTGATGCGGGGCTCGATCCCAGGACCCTGGGATCATGACCTGAGCCAAAGGCAGAGGCTTTAACCCACTGAGCCACCCAGGTGCCCCTGCAATCATTTTTCTTATATTTCATCATATCTCATATTTTGCAATTACAGTTGAAGCCCAAATGCAGCATGCAAAAAATAATTCCACAAGAAATGTTACTATGTTTTCTCACTGAATTAAAAAAGGAGTAGTTGAAAAAGGAATTGAGGAAATTTTAATTAATGGGCTTAATAATAAGATAACCAGCTTGCTGTCAATCAGAGATTGAATAATCACTCTTCCAGTTTTGTAGGGTAGGTCTGCATATCCCATGAAAATCAGCTCTTTCACTTTCTGATTTTCTTATGCTGAGTGTCCATCCAGAACCAGCCAGCTTCTTATTAATTCTGACTCATTCTTTCTACTCATACTGCAAACAACTAAGTTCTTGGTAACCTGACCCTACTCATTCAAAATGTGTTGTAAGCTGGATGTGAACTAGCTTAGAGTTATCTTTGGATCATCTATGAAGAGAGTTGGCTAAACATGTCAATAGTATAAGTTCAAGCTAGAAGATGAAGATTTAAATAACTTAAAAAAAAAAGCAGACTTTCAACCATTAAAATGTACTTCAGCAATAATGGTTTCTATACGATTAATCTGCTAATTACAAAAGACCTCACCTGTAGTAGGTTTAGCTGACAACATAGCATTGCTTCAGTATTCATTTTGTGTTACTGTATGCATTCAGAGGTAACATTCTTGCAATCTGGGTGATTTCTTGGTTTTTAAAAGTACTGTTATTAAATATTTCTGAAAATCTTGGAAATAAGCTATTTCTTAGTGGCATAAAAGCCACTGTAAAAATACTGTAAAAATAATTATAGACTTTTTCATAGTTTCAGCAATTTGTTACTTATCTGTGATATGTGCCTAATTCCTAACAAAAATAATTTGAAATAACTAATTTTTCAGTTGTGTGTGTGTGTGTGTGTTTAATTAGTCAGTGTGGCTTAGCCACTGTCCTATATTGTACATAGCTTTGTATAGACTTGAGCCAGTTAGAAGAATAAGTTTTGAGAAACTAATGAGGAACTCAGAGTTTACCCCATGTTGCCACTTTAGAGCTTTTCTATAACAACACATCAGGTTGGGGAATAACTGTTAAATTTTTACATTTTTGTGTCTCCAAACCGTGTTACCCTTACTACTACCCTGTGGGGTCAGTCAACAGAACAAAAAGTCATGAGATTTTCATCTGAGCTCTATATTTCCGTTGAGGAGAGGAATGCAAGATTTTGGAACTTGGGCTTATTTATAATAAGTCATGTGGTTTTTATATATGAGCTATGGCTAGGCTCTATTGCTACCTGGGACATTTTTTTTCTATTCAGTTCTCAGCTCATTTCTCACCATGCTCTTTTTCCTAGTAGGGGAGTATACAGACACGTGTGTGAGTGTGTGTGTGAGTGTGTGTGAGTGTGTGTGTGTTGCTACCATTTTTTATACTTTAGTAGACCTAAAGTACTATGTAATCCTTGTTGCCAAACGCCGCTACCGCTATTATTCCAGTATTATACTCATCATCCTGAGCTCCAACATGCAACCATAACACATTCCAGAAGTTTAACTTTAGCCACATCTCCTTTGGACATTTGGGTGTAAGAAGAGTCACTTCTGCCATTTAACTCCATCAGTAAGCATTTGAGTCTCTCAACTTTAAACAGTGAGTCCTTTCTAACTCTTATGGATATTATAAAAAGATGGAGATGGGGTAAGAAGGAAAAATCTGGGGCCTCTCACTTACTAGATAGTAAATTAAGGTAACTGGTTTTGGTTTTATGCAATAAAACCTATGTAAATTTTTATAACAAAAAAGAATAGAGTTTATTTTTTTTTTTTTTTTTTTTTTTTTTTTACTTTTTGTTCTTTCTCTCTTTCCTTTTTTTTTTTTCCCATTATTAAGCCAGTGAAAGTTCATCTGAGAAAGGATGGCCTTAAATGTAGGATGGGTTCTTCTCTCCAGGTCCCATCCACTCCCTTGTCTCTGGCCCCTGAAGACATGTCCTCATCCTTCATTACACTGCCCCAGTTTCTTGCTTACTAATGATGACCAAGTCAGAGACCTAGCCAGCATCACTGAAATGCTGGGACATCTGCCATGGCTAGAAGTTTCATTCTTATAGCTCAGCGTAAAGGATGGTAAAATGTGCATTCTTGCCACCAAAACTGGCAGTTAGAAAGATGTATCTCTTCTGCCTTGATCTGAAAATACATACGTACATTATTATGTACAAATCCCATACATACATTATTATGTAAAAGATCAATTAGGTTTAGCCCCAGACCTGGTGTCACTCTAAACCTTACAATCTGTGTGTGTACATGTGAATTGATGTCTTCCTAAGAATAAACTGAATATTAACCTAATGTACAAATTTTTTAAAAACTAAAAATTATGTGCATGTTCTATTTTTTACCCAATAATGCCCTGCATGAAAAAGTGCCTAAATCATTAAAACTTAAGGCTTTTACTAAATAAAAAGGAATCCATTAGCAATATGAAAGATCAGCCCATTTATTTGATCTGTAAGTTCTAATTTTATGCTGAATAATGTAACTATGCATGTTTCAAAATGCAAAAACGTTTGAATTATTGAAGCAATCTATAAACCAGATCAGTATATTTCTTCTATTTCTTACACTTATGCTTTCAATTTCACAGAAATCACATACCCCTCCAAAATGATGAATTTTTATTTTTGAAAGAATACAAGTGAAATTAAAAATCTTTAAAATGAGAAGAGAAATTGATAATACTATAAGGTTCTGCTGTACATTTTGGAAAGCTAACTTCAGCTTAACATAACACTATGGAAAGAGGGAGAACCTGTTATAAAGTGTGAGAAAGGAAGTAATTATAGCATGTGTTTTCTGAGTATTGGAGGCATTTTCTAGGTAGCAATTCAAACCTAGAGTACCTTTCAAAACTTCTTCCATCATTTCTGCCTCTCATTAAAGAATAAATTTTGTAGAGCACATTTTCAGTGATAGAATGTAAATACTATATTTGCATAGATCCCATCTGTGGCCAAATAAAACCATTATAATAAAAACTGGTACTTTCTAAAAGCCTGAACATTGAGTAATTACAAAGAAAGAACAAGAAAGCAAGTGAAAAAGTGTGGAAGATCAAAAGAGGGATAATTCTTTAAACTTATTTATTTTGAATTTTTAAAAAATGATTAGAGCTACAAGAATGAATATAGATTGCTTTGGAAGCAACACTGATCAGAGTCAGAGCAGCATATCAGTGGAGGCTTCTGATACAAAAAGATCCTGGCAAATTATCTGAATTATGGCCATCTGTATTACTCCTCTTCACTGTGTCCATCATTCCTCCCTTTCAGCCATTAACCACACCATATTATCTCATCCTTTCTACCACTACCACCATCACCATCAACACCATCTTCCCACCTAAAAATTTCAAGAAAGGTCGGGGGGGGTGTGGGGGTGGGGGGTGGGTGTGGGCAGGGGGGAGAAGGAAGGAAGGAGGAAGGAAGGAAAATTTTTCTATGGAACCAGGTTTTAAAACTTCCCTAGGATGTATAGGCTTTACCACTGATCATTAAGAAGGAAAATGTTGGGGAAACTCCATTCAATTTTAGTCATGGGAATGTGTGCAGATATATGTATGTGTTTTATTAACTATTTGGAGTTCTATATATTCCATCCCAGTATGTACATTTGGTTTTTCTCAACTAATTAATTTACGAACTTCCTGATGACTGGAGGTCATCAGGAACCCCTCAGAGACTCCTAAACTGAAGAACCAACACACTGTCTCCCATGAGTAATTCATACTCATGATGACTGTCCAAATCAGGCAAGGAAAACTGCACTCTTGACAGTGTTTCTGTTGGCTGAAAATTCCAAATTATTTAGATCAAAATTAAAATAAGCTCAACAGGTTTATAATTAACTGGGGTGACGATCGCATCAGTATTTTATATATTTTAAAGTAGGCATATATTAATTATATTAATAATTTTGGCTTACTTTTTAGTGTAGTAATACGTTTGTCTTTAAAGGGCAGGTAACTTAATTGGAAACTGCATATTTTGAAAATTATCTTAGTTATAGCTTTTCTTTGGTCCTTAACTAACAAGACTTTATTCCCTTCCCCCTTTTCCCATTTGTGTACTTTAAAACCACAAGGAAAGAATTTTGCAGAGCCCAGAATTTCTTTTATGCTTTAAGGTTTAGACTTTGTTTAGAAAATCTGAAGAATTTATTTATTTTCTGAGGCTTTAATCTTTTTGATAAGTAAAGTTCATGGAAAACCATGTAATTGGTATAGAACTTTTCACTTGAATTGAATCGCTTAATCCTTCTGTACTAGAATACTTTTGCATCTAGCCTGGAGTAAATTAGTTTCTTTAGGTTAAAAAAAATCTGGGAATTATATTTTTCAATTTGAAATTCACTTAATATCAAAGTGGCTATAATTAATTCTTTTTTTCTCATGATCTGAAAAGCTATAATGAGAAATTACAAATAACATATCAAAGAAATTTCATAAAGTATACCTGATAAAAACATTTCAAGTGTGAGGTACTTTCTTTTTCACACTAAATTTGATTTTATAATGCATAAAAGGCATACAATTAGTGCCATCTAGTGCATTAACCCATCATGCTAGCAATCTTATCAATTCATCACATGCCTTGCTTTTCAGAAGGCATTTTGTAAAGTCTTACAATTTCTCAAGATCATTTAATTCAAGTTAATATTAAACAGTTGATTTAATTTTAGTTAAACACTAATCTATTTACATGTTATAGTTCTTAAAGAAAGTTCAAGAATCAGATAGATCATTATCTTCTTATCATTATTTTAATTGATTAGAATTTTCATTGAACAGTATGTGAGCATGACCTACACATTTTCCCTGTGCACAAAACAGAAGATATCACTGCTTTAAAAATATAATTTGCTACAACTGGTAAGTTCAACTACTACCTATGCTAAGTTGGCAATTAGTTTGGATCAGCAATTCTCTTATGCAAATATTTCCCCTAGGTTTCAAAAAAGATGAATATTTTTGAGGTCAATGCAGGAGATTTCCTTCATCATGCCCTGGTGCTTCAGTTTGAGAAAAACAAGAATGATAAAATTCCATATACTATACTTAAATTAGCCATGGGCACTCCCACATATCTTGTCTATTTAGTTCAAGAAACTCACTTGTGCATTGAAAGCCTGGGAAAATTTTAAGTCAGAGAATATGATGACTTAAAAAAAAAAATCAAGTTGATTAATAATAGTCACTAAGCGCACTGAGACCTCTCCCCATGAAAGTTAGTCACAGAAAAATTCAGCTTCAGCCATATTTCATCTGATAAACAGCCAAAGGTTGGGCAAATGGTAAAGTAGGGAGGGGTGGGCCTCCCCCCATTGGCCTTATTTCCTTTCTCACCACTTGTATGTTCCCACTTGTATATTTTCCTTCTTCTCAAGGACTCCTTATTTATTTCCTTTCTTCCTACTTTGTAACTGTCAAACCAAGGAAGGTAACAAACTCCCTATTCTTTTATTACTTTTCTTCCTACTTTGTAACAGTGTCAAACCAGGAAGGTAACAAAGCAGGCATGGCCTGCTGTTACTTACATAAAGCATCAAATAAATTAAAAAACAAAACAAAACACCTTGAGAATTACCCAGAATGCTCCCTTGGGCTCTTGATCTAAATCAAACTACTCCTTGATTTCCATTTTCAATTTAAATTAAATTGATCCAGTGAATCTGGACATGCAGTTATCCATCTGATAAGCTGTTAGCCATAGTGCAAACCCAGATTTAGTCATTTGTTCATTACGTATTAATATGGTATGGTGGGCGCTTTTCTAGTCACTGAGATACAATGTGAAAGAAAAACAACACAGTTCCTATTTTCATGAAGCTTATAAAAAGCAAATAATAATAATAATAGAAATAATAAATAAGTAGATAATGTAGGGCAGTGGCAAACTGCCTGAAGAAAAATGTAACAGAGTGACTGGAATGGGATAATTTTAGAAGGGTAACCATATAAGCCCTCTTTGTTGGGTAACATTAATCAAGACAGAGGAAGCATTGCTCCAGGAAGAGAAAGAGCTCCATGCATAAGCCGGGAGGTGCAAATGAGCTTCATATTCTGGATGGGCAGGAGTGTACTGAAAGGCATACATCTGTGGAGGTATATTAGTCTATAGGTTGTGGGATCTTTGGAACGATTCAAAAAATTCACATACAATTCTGCAGGCAATGGAAGCTCATTGAAGGGTTTTGAAGCAGTAGAATCTCCAATTCTAATTCAAGTTCAAAACATTCAGTGCTTTGTCAAAAATGGAGCATAGAGGACAAGAAGGAGGACCAATTAAAAATCTATACTTTGTATGGGAAAAAATAGAATTTTAAGATTGTATTATTGGGGATTGATGAATTGGTAAATCATTTACAAGATATTAGAAATCAGAAATTGTATATTAGGAAAATATATAATAAAATAATATTTCAGAAAATAAACATAATAGATGAAATGTAGCTTCCTGGTAAAAGAGAATCGAGAAATTTGCATTCTATTCCTAAACTGTCATTGACTTTGTCAGCAGAAAACATGCCTACTTTCCACTTATGTTTGTTACTGAGTTAGTTACCCATAAGCACCTGTAACATTTAGGAAATATTTTCTTTGAATACGCATACATTAATGCAATATGGTTGATAGAGCCATTAAACTTATCTACTGATAACAGATTTATTGAAGACCTATATATAGCAAACAATATTTTTACTGTGAATATTGTCCTTCACATAAGTATTTATTGTCCTTAAGCAAGGATGTGCAAGAAAAGTTATAAGAATACCGATACATAGCAATTTAACTGTTGTTTTCTGTAACATTATAAATGTAAAAAAGCCTGTGTTGCCTGAGTTTTGAACCATCTGCTGAGGACTCCAGGACAAAGAGAGAAGTAGTATACAGTGCAAAAATGAGTGATTTTCAAGAATTCTAAATTTTATTAAGATACCAGTTTTATATCGATTTCCATCCATTTTCTTCCTAGAAGTATCATAGAAGTAAAACAATATTTTTAAAAGGTGATGATAACTGCATAGACCTGAATCTCTCTGGATCCCCACATAGAATCTCACTGAGCAACTAGAATGCAAAACAGAAAGCCCATGGACAACATTTAAGACAAAATTAAATAACAAGGGGTGTTATGAATCGCAAAATAGAAACAGGCTGGGACAAACCACCAACAGCCACAGATGTCAGGTTTCAGTCTGTAAAGGAGGATACAGAGGAGAGCACAGGGTAATGTACCTCAGAACAGGAGAATCCCCCAAAAGCCCAGAGTTATTCCTTGAAAACCATGGTGGGCCAACTTGAAGTCCACAGTTGAACTGGGGAGAATTTTGCCTAACCCAATGGAAGGTGAGGGCAATGGATATGTTGCCAGGCTTGAAGTGGCAGGAGAAATCCAGCCACCATAAACTCTGGAAGATAACAAGACAATGTGCTCTTGAAGAATGTGACTCCACATTGAGAACGGACTTCTGGAAGAAGCATCAAAATTGGGCAGAACTGGAATAATGGAGACAAAAGGAAGAAATGGTCCAGATAAAAGTGGGTTACAGAAAAGAGACAAGAGGTCTCCAAAAGCACTTTTGCATAAAGATATGCACTTTAGGGCACTACATAACACAACGGAAAGGGAGGTCTGTGAAATTAGATGCTCCATATTAGACTCCATCTCGCTGGAAAAGCCCAGGGAAACTAATGTCACTTACAAATGAGAGTGGAAAAATATTAAGGTCAAAACTCATGGAGTTGTTTTAAAGACAGAATTTGCAGCAAACTAGCATCCTAAAACACAATGGAGGTATATCAGAAAGATACGCTCATAAAAAAGACCAAAAGTATAACTTACTATTTCAAAATAAAACAGCATTAAAAATGATAAAAGACGTCAAAGAATATATCATACCCAGTAAATGTCAGACATGACATAAAAGCACTTAAAAATTAAGAAAAAAAATCACAGAAAAGACTAAACTAGAAAGAACAAAGGAGTAAATAAACACAATAGTTGATACCTTAAATGAAAACTGCAAACAATATAAGTGAAAGGAAGAAAGGATTGAAAAGAATTTGTGGAAAATTTTGAGAGCTGGGAAAAGATGTAACACAGTTAAGAAAAATACTGGAAATAAGATAACGAATAAGAGGACATAATGAATACCTACAGCAATAATTAAAGAACATTTTCCTTTGAAAATACCCCACGTGTCAGAATATTGAACAAAAACGGCCAATAGAAGAGCGTATTCTCGTGAAATTATTTAACTTCAAAGAAACATCTGTTGAGAATCTAGGCAAAAATACTGAGTTATTTTACCAGGGAAAAACCAAATGTAGACAATCATATTTTTGGCAGCAGAAGTGCATATCCGAAAAGAAAAGGATAATATCCTTCAGAACACAAGAGAACCGCAAATTTTAAATCCAAGGAAAACGGATATGCAAGTAGAGAGGGCACACAAACACCATTCTGGCAAAACCAGAGAACTCGGGGCAATACTGGAAATGAATTTCAAACAATAAAAGTATTTGAAGATGCAAGGACTCCTGGGTCCTGCACAAACTGGCATGAACATCAGAAGTGAAACAGCAGATCCTTCCTGCCCACACGTGAAAGAAAACATCTGTAAGCATAAAAAGTGAATTTGAGTGCCATGGAACCCCCGGATCCAAGTGCCAGTTTGGAGGAAATACAGAGGACAAGGGGACATGCTCAACGGTACGGACACAGTTTCCCACAGACGGATTCTTCTCACTGTAGAACACTATGGAAAAATCCTGCATACTGTTAGTTTATGAGAAAAAGAAAGGGATGAAGCAGAAATCTGAAGATTAAAAGAGATCTTTTAAAAACCTATTCAAAAGCAAAACAGAAAGTTAAACTGTGGGATCTTAGATAAACACTTGGTGGATAAATGTATTAAAAATGCAAACAAGGGATTGCTAAGAAAGTTGAGGGGCAGTTGGGAAGACACATCTACACGGGTTTCTGGGATGGCTGGCCAAAGTTCTGGTTTGTGGCTACAAGGGTGCTCACCATATAATTATTCGACACATGATACAATTGTCTGGGACAGTTTCCTGGTTCTTTTTGTGTGTTTACTGTATAATAAAAAACACAAAAACCGATTTTATTTGAGTTCTACTTTTGGGGGAAAAAAACACGTAAAGGTAAAACAAATTAAAATATATTATCCAAGCATAACAAGTATTAATCACTTTCACTTAAGCCAAAGCTAAGGGTGGAGATAGTGTCAGAAGGAATTCAGAAATTGTGCCTGTTCTGTCAGTAGCATAAACAGCTGCAAAGGAATGTCAGAGAATGCTGGGTGATGGGGTGTCATTTCTGGTCAAGGTTAAAACCCAGTATACAAAACAAATACTAACACAATAACATATGCTAACACCTTATTTCTCTTCATTCTACCACCTCAGGAGCACTATTGCCTATTAGTCAAAACTGAGTTGAGCTGGCTAATTTTCAATCAGATAATGCATATTGTCACTGCTTACGTTAAATTTCCCAGTAACTTCACTTACATAAGTTGTTACTTTTTGTCCTATGCCCTCATTTGTGGCTTTGGTTTTCTCTATGCTTCTTAAATGATGAGTTTTTGCTCTGTTTTTTAAAAGGCGGGGGGGGGGGGGGGGGGAAAAGATCAGAATTTTTTTTCAATGTTTTAGTCATTAGTAGGGCTCATTTGGTTATTACAAATTAAGCAATAAGTTAACACACAAATTATATCAAGAATATTAACCACCGATTTATATATTATATCAAGAATATTAACCACCAAAAAAAAAAAAAAAAAGAATATAAACCACCAAGTGGGGACTTAAAATTCCTGAGTTTAGAAGTTTATTGACCTGTGTTTAGCACTGGGGAGAGTGAAGAATGGCTAGAACCACTCTATTTTGTTCCTGTCTTGCTCTTCTATTTACCTGCATGATCTTGAGAAGAGCTCTTTCAGAATTTTGGCACAAATTTTCTTATTGTTCAAAATGAGTACAATAATCACTTCATCCAGTCCTTACAAGATAAGATGAATTATAATTTACATGGCATCCTATAAATAGTAAGGTTCTCCATATATTACTTCCTTTATTCATTTAAATGGTAAGATGAACCAGATTACAGATCACTTTGAAAACATAGAAAATACCATTATACCCTTTATTTAAAAAGATTGATTTTATCTTTATTTCCTTTGAGTGCTTTTTTCTCCTAATTTCAAACATACCCTCAAAACGTGCATACGTTTTAATACTCATCTAATTTTACTTAACATCATATCTCAAATAGTTTTCATATAGGTACATCAAACCTATTGAATTTGAATATTTGCATATTTATGCACTGACAAGCTTGGCAAAAGTTTACTTTTACCTATTATAACTATCAGTTATACCCGTTTACCCGATATGCCAAAAATTGCATAATGGATATATGTGTACATGTGACTTTTTACACATTCTGAGAATTTGCCTAACAAATTTCCATAAGTAGGTTTTTTTGCAAAATGTTTGTTTCAATTTATAAAATAATTAGCATCTGAGTATAATTTTACAAGGTTTTAGCTTTCCTCTCTAATGACCTCGCTTAAACTTGTTTATTGTTTTGCTAACAGAAGTTTCCTCAGAGTTAATACAAAGGTAACTCCTCTGTAAGTTTGGCTTTGCTTTATCCCAGATTCCAGAAGACAGAATTAGTAGCCAATTGGAGGGACCTCGCTGGATTATTGTATTAATATATGTGGTTCTATCATTAAAGAAGGTGCCCAGCAGAAGTTTTCATCAACTTCCTAAATGATTCTAAAAGTATTTTTTGAAAATATGTGAAGAGCTGCAGCCAATTAAAAACAACTTACACACTGAAATACAAATTTAAATACCACCTCAATCAGATAATCACTGCTCTGTGATATAGCGGTCTTTTACATTTATATTTATGTAGATTATTGCTAATTTGCAAATGACAGCAATCCATCACAGAGAGTTAATGTGAATTTAAACCTGGTGGGACACAGGGCAAGGACTTCAGGAGGACAAGTCACTCCCTGTCCACCAAACTAAGGCATTCAGATCAGATCAAGCAGAATCCAGTTTAAAAAAAAAAAAAAAATCATTGAAATCAAAATAAAAAATCAGAAGAGCTATAGTACCTATTTTCCCTATTAGCTGAGCCTCATTCCAAATCAAGAGCTATTCATTTTTCACAGCAACGGATGGATATTTCTCCCTTGCTCATTTTTATGCACATTAGAAAAGTGTGTGTATGAAGATGGATAGGAACAAGGGTGTGGAAAAATGTATTTCTGTAATATATTATAACATATACCATGTGTATTTTACCATAATATACAAAAATAGTAGGAGGCATCTTATCTGATTTCTCCCTCTTCAACTTGACTCCTTTCACATTCTGGCTCATCTTGTGCTTTTCCATATAGTTAAATCCAACTCTTTTTTTCCCCATGCTTTCCTTACTTTTCTCTTATTTCCCCTCTCCCCTTGTATTCTCAAGTATCTGTTTAAACAGACTCATTCACAGCATTAAATGAACGCGAGGTAACCTTCTAGTTACCTTGACTGCAGTCAGCGAACTCTTACTGTTTTTGAGAGAAGGCAGAACTTGAAATAAATATGAGAACTTGGGAGGAAATAAATTTTCCTCTAGAATAAAAATATTTAGAAGAAGACTAAAAATAGGGTAAAATGGTGAATTTAACACCCTCCCTAGAGCACTTCTCTCCTAAAGACATGAAGGAAAGGACTTCCTTTGCAGAAGATTCAGTACATGCTCTCACACCGGACTTCACCTAACATTTTGCGACCCATCTCCCCACCCACATACCACCTCGCATTTACCAGCAAGTTTTCCTGGGTAACAAAAGGTTAATGGTTTTCATTTCTATTTGCGTGTATTCTGTGGTTTTATTATTTATTGAATGTAGTTCAGTCTCTTTACACCAACGTAGCACATTTTATCAACAGCAGTCAACTTTAACTAGAATGTCACCAGTATGGTGATTCATTCCAGATATATTACTACTTCTCTCAAGTTCACAAAAGCTCTGAACAGAAACATCAGCTGGAAGATTGCAATCTCAGTGTGAGTGTCAGGTGGGTCTTTTCACAGGTTTCTTTTATGGTATATGCACAACCAGGGTATAACTAGTGAGAAAACCTGATAAGCCAGACCATCTCTCCAAGACAAAACAAGTCCTCAACACCTAGTCTCCCAACTTCCAAAGATTCTCAAGAAGAGATCTTAAAAGAATTCCACCTTTTAAATACTCCATCTTACAGGTCTCTCAGGCAAAGGCAAGCTAGGTGTCATTGTTAATAAAGGTCCTCCTCTTAACT
This sequence comes from Lontra canadensis, assembly GCF_010015895.1. Taxonomy (NCBI): domain Eukaryota; kingdom Metazoa; phylum Chordata; class Mammalia; order Carnivora; family Mustelidae; genus Lontra; species Lontra canadensis. The sequence goes on along the minus strand of NW_022631070.1, from coordinate 2,963,712 downwards.
TCACTAAAGACAAATAAATTATAATCTGTCTTTTGGAATTTTCCCTAACACCTTTTCCAAAAAGGTTAGAAAGAAAAAAAAAAGGCAACATACATACTTAAAGGCAATTATTAAAGGACTAAATTAAGAACAACTAAGACTAGAGTTGGTAGTTGGTAACATAGGAGATAGCAGAGAAAATGTTATCAAGATTTTGAGGCATATTCTTTGAGTGTAACTTCTGCTTACTGTGGGGTTATTTACAGAGTGTTGCATGTTCCGATGGTGCTGTCTAGGCATTGACAGATAGAAAACAAAATGGATTTAGTCTCTTCTCACTTGGAGCTTACAAATTACAAGTGCCATGAAGAAAAAAGCCTGAGCTTCAGGAATGAATATGTGTTAGGATTGAATGGTCATGGAGGACATCTTGGAGGTGGAGCAGGGACTATTCAGGGAGAGTTGTGGGAGAAGTCCTCTACGCAGAAGGAATTCTAGGTGTGGTTAGATCTCAGAAAGGAAAGAATGCTGTATGAAATAGGGCTGGTGAAGCAGGCAGAGACCAGATCAAGCAGGATCATGCAGAGCAATGAGAAGCCTTTGAAGGATTTAGAAAGAGATGGGATTAGCCTGTATTTACATTATTGGGTGATTCATCTACTTTGCTGGTGAGAATGGATTGCAACAGAGCAAAAATGGAAACAGACAAACAGGAAACATAATAATTTTGAAGTAACGGTTGATAAAGTGGGGTGATGGAATGATGTGGGAAGTGATGGAGAGTTAAAAGTCAAGAAAAAATGTTCTACTGCTTGGCCTGAGAAACTGAGTGAATGGAGGTACCATTTACCAAGGTAGAAAAGCTTAGCAGAAAAAAGGAAGACTAGTTGGAATGTAGGGGAACGCAAAATAAAACATTTTATTTGGAACATATTAATTTTGAGAGCTTGGGATAAAGCTAAATGGAGATGCCAAATAAAGAGATTACAGAGGTCTAAAGAGAGGCCTAACATGGCAGTATAAATTGGAGAGCTTTGGAATACAAGTAATATGATAACTAGATCAATAAATGACATTACCAGCAAAAAAGATGGAATTAGAGAAAGAGTAAGCTCAAGCCGTGGTACACTAGGCAACTTCCAAGATGGCAGCCAATGACCCTGCCTCTTGGTGTTCACACCCTTGTGTAAGCCTCTCTCCGAAAGTGTGGGCTGGATGAAATGCTAATAAACAGAACACAGAAAAAAAACGACGGAATATTACTTCTGAGATTACTTCTGCCTTGTCTGTTCCGTCTTGCTGTCTTCTCCATGTTATGAAGGACCCTGGGGAGAGGCCCACAGGACAGTTAACTAAGGGGGGCCTCCAGTCAGCAGTCTGTGAATGACTAAATTTTCAGTCACAGAAATGAGTTTGTAAGAGGATCCTCTCCCAGTTAAGTCTGCAGATGAGATACAGCCCCAGCTCAAAGACTAACTGCAACCCGATAAGAGACCGTGGACCAGAAGTTTCCAACTAAGCTGAACCTAGGTTTCTGATTCATAGAAAATGAGAGATAATAAATGGTGTTTTAAACATCTTTGATTCAAGACAATTTATTGTGTAGAAATGAACAGCTAAATCATCCAAAGAACTTGAGTATTTAGAGCAGGAAAATATGACAGAGGCTGAAAACAAATAGTCCTATTGGTGGGTTAGAAATCAGCAGAGGGTGAATTATGGAAGTAAAAAAGAAGAATGTTTGAATAAGGGAGTTGTTCAAAGCACTGAAATTGACTTAGAGGCCTACTAAAATGAGGACTGAAAAAGTTGGATTTGGCAACACGAAAGTAACTGAAATATTAGTGAATGTAGGATCAGATTCTATGTTGGAAATCACTGAATAGCAAAATGGATATGTGTTTAATAGTAAATGGAGTACAGAAAGAGTATATGAACAACTTCTTTGAAAAGTATGACTGAAGGTATGAACAGTTTTTGGTTGCTCTCACCATCCATTTCTAATTTTCCCTTAAAGTTAGACCAGAAATTTCTTTTTGTTTAAGACAAGAAATTTCCTAGTTATATGTTTTCAATGGGCTTGATGTTGCTTCTAATTCCAGAATAGATTCTGGATGGCACAATCCTACCAGTTTATTCCATGTTTCTGACTATAGAAATTGGTGCAAGATTAATAGTACAACACAATTTTAATGAATGGGAAAGAAACCATTTCCATTCTGCTATAGGTAGTAAACAAAAAAATGCTCTTTGTTTTCTACCTCTGATAGACAGAAATGAGGAAACAAGTAACTCACATTGTGGAGGAAAAGCCATTTTATTTATATCAATTTTGAGTTGAGTTACTGAATTGCAACACAAAGCATCCTAATCTCTAGAGAAAGCACAGACATAGAAAGGTATCTTGAGATGAAGACAGAGTTTGTTTTTGTTTTTAGTTGGAAAAACGTAGACTATTTTAAATGCTGAGTCAAGTGATTTGGTACAAAGGAAGAAGAAGCAAAGGCAAGTAAAAAGGTTGATAATCTAAGGAGTCAAATCTTTGAGAAGCTCATGGTGGACTCTAAATCACCTGGAAACCAAAAGGGGCAGGGAGGGGCAGACGTGGGTAAGGGTGTAAATTTTGTACATGAGAGGATGAGCAGATTCTGTCTACTGACTTCTAGTTACCTTTCTTTCCATAAAACATGAAGAAAAGTTACCAACTGTCTTAGTTTGTTTGAGCTGCTATAACAAAAATACCACAGACTGGGCATGTTAAACAACAAACATTTATTTCTCAGTTCTCGAGGCTGGGAAGTTCAAGATCACTGTGCTGGAAGGCTGGGTGTCTGACGAGAGCTCTCTTCCTGGTTCATAGACAGCCATCACTTTGCTCTATCTTTATATGGCAAAAATGTGTGAGGGAGCTCTTGGGGGTCCCTTCCATACCAGCACTAATTCTTTATAGGGCTCTATCCTCATGATCTAATCACTTCCCCAAGGCTCTACCTGCAAATACTATCACATTTGGTCCTAGAATTTAACACATAAATTTGGAAGGAACACAAATACTCTGGCCATAGTATAAGTATTTTGAGTTGGAGTAGAGAAAATGTTGGAAAAGATGATTTGAACAGCTTGACAAAAAAGAGAAAGTGATGAAGTGTTCATGGCAGAAATAGGATGATAAACTTCTCAGGGAAATATCACTGGAAAGTGAGACATTTATTTATTTCTGAGCTGTCTGGAGAGAAATGTATTGGGTCAAACACTCATTACTACTGAATAAAGGGAAGTATATGAAATAAATGGAAGGAACCAACTTTATATAAGGGAATTAAATAGCAAAGTGGAAATCACTTCAATTATAGTTTCACAAAGGTACAAAATTTTTTTTCAAATGGACACTTTCTTACATCTACCACTCATAAAATCTCATAAATTAAAAAGAAATTCTCAATTTCTTTTCCCATAAGTGGCAATTAATTCTACATATTACATTTGATTTACTTTGTGTGATGTCATTTTCAAATGATGAGGGATATGACTTGGCTTATACTTATTCAGATACTGCCAGTTCTCTTAACTTGAACTGGTACCCCCTTCCCATATCCTTACTTCATGAATAACACCTTTTCTCTCCCAAATTTTTAACTCTTTATTTTATATGGACTCCTTTTCCTCAGCCAATGTTAGAAAGTCTTCCCCCAAAACAAAAGAAAAACAAAACAAAACAAAACAAAATGGTTCTTCCTCCTTCTCATTCCCTTCCAAAAATTCACTATCTCTATGATCTCACTCTTCTAATTTTAAGAGTTGTCCATTCTACTATGTCCAATTCTTATCTCGCTTTGGGGATTGTTTCAGCACACAACAACCTGGATTCTCATCAAAGCACCTGTTGGAAAATACACTTATAAAAATCACCAGCGGGGGCATCTGGGTGGCTCAGTTGGTTAAGCGCCTGCCTCCGGCTTGGGTCATGATCTCAGAGTCCCAGAATCAGGCTCGCTGCTCAGCAGGGAGTCTACCTCTCCTTCTCCCTTTGCTGCTCCCCCTCCTTGTGCCCTCTCTGTCAAATAAGTAAAGTCATAAAAATAAATAAATAAATAAAATTAAAAAGCACGAATGATCTTCTGATTACCAAAAGTAATGGTGAATTTTGGCTCTTAACTAGCTTGATGCCACATTCTCCAAAACCAATGAGTCTAGATAACCCATCCAAGTTGAAGATCTGGAAATTTTGACTGGGGACTTCCCTGAAAGACTGACTGTGGGACTGAGGATGTCAACGGCAAGGCATGTGGGGATCCTAGGTTGACAATGAGTATAGTCCAGTTGAAATTTCAATTTAAAATGGCTTATTAAAGAAATAAATACTAGATATGAGGCAGCCTGTAAGAAACTACACACTAAGATTAATGAAACAAAACAGAAACAAAACAAAACAAAAACAAGTTCATATCAGAGGACAGGAAAAGTTTCAGAGATTTGCTGGATTGGATCTAAGTTTAAGGAACCATATATCCTTACTCATGAAGTAGAACTGAATTCTTGAGGGTCCGGAGTAGTTTCAGAAATACCCTTTTTGAAAATCTCCTCCAATACCTTAAGAGACACCACCGCCCTAGTTTTCTTTCCACCAACCTAATCATTCTTAGTCTCCTTTCTTCACACTTGAAATATTGTGCTATAAGATGCTATTTATTCTTGACTACTTCTTTGTAATCAACATAGTGTCCCTCTGCTTTAACTCTCATTTCTTTTTTCTGACTTCTAATTCTCATCAAAAATCCAACCCTGTGGAGATTCAATTCATGTAAGAGTTCACCTGGAGATCTACCAGCTCAAAACTGAAGCCATCATCTTTGACTCATCCCTCCATCTCTTCCATTTCATGTGTTTTTCATCTCGGTAGGTAGCATTGCCCAGCTGAACCAATACCAAAGGTGCGCCATAGCTAGGACACATAACTTTTTTCTCAAATCTGACACAGACGAATCAAGTTTCCAACTTGTCTCATAATAATCTTCAGTCACATAATGCAGGCCTCCATCACTTGACTTGGTGTTTCCAATCTCTCTTCTCCCAAAGGAAGGCACCCAAGAGAGTATGTTAATTGCAATGGGAATCACTTGGAAGAGTGCTAGACCGACTGAGATATGTATATATGTATGTGTCATCAGCCTATTGATGATTCCTTCTTTGCTTTAAAAAAAAAAAAAAAAAAAAAAAGCTCAATTCTCATTTTACTCGATCTTAGCATCATCTGAAACAATTAACCACTCACATATCCTTGACACATTTTCTTCCCTTGACTTCCAGGACCACCTATTCTAGTTTTCTCCCACCTTACTGATTACTTCTCAAATCCCTTTCTCTCAGACCTAGTGTTCCAGAGAGAACTCCTTGGTTCTCTCCTCTTCTTAGTCTTCACCAGTCTTCACCTGATTTTTGTGGCAATCTTGTCCAGTTCTGTGACTGAAAACCATCAGTTTTCTCAAATTTCTGCCTCCAGACCAGATCTCTCTTCCAAACTTGACTCAGTATTTCCAGTTGGATAACTAATATGTACGTTGAACTCAGCATACCCAAAACAGAACTTATCTTCTATCCTTCTGAAACCAGCCAAATCTGTTTCATCCACAGCCAACCCTGTATCAGTTGCTGAAAACTCCACCTCTCTAGATGTCCACAACAAAACCCTAGGAAACAACTCTCACACCTCTCTGTCACCTTCTCATCTAATCTACCAGACAATCATATTGGCTTTGTATTCAGAAAACATCCTCAATGTAACTATTTCTTACCACCTTCACTGCTACCATCCTGTCTTGCTTGGACTACTGCAGTAGTCTCCTAACCCACCTTCCTGCTTCCAGGCTCCTCCCACTACTAAAATATAATTTCGATAGAGCTCCTAGAATGATCCTTTTTATACATGAGAATGATCATGCACATGCTCAAAATACTTCTCAGCCTGCCCATCACTCAGAGTAAAAAGCCAAAGGCTTGACAAGGGCCTAGATGCTCTTACGTAATCAGGATCCCATTAACTCTCTGACCTCATCTCCACCACTCTTTCCCTTTTTCACTTCTCTTTAGCCATGCAAACCTCCTTATTATTTCTCAAACATGTCAGGTATGAGACAGACTTACGACCATTACAAAGGCTTTTTCTCCACCGTTGAATTTTGTTCTCCTCTGTATCTTCCTAGTGTTTTTTCAAACATGTTCTTTTTAATGAAAATAATTTTGAGCATCTTATAAACCTGGAACCTGCCCTTTATTCTAAGAACTTAAATTCTCTTTACTGTGTACTACATTTGTCCGTTGTACTTATTTTTGTCTAACGTAGTACATGTTTACTTATCTATTATGTTTATTGTTAGAGTGTGTCTCCCCCTGCTTAAATGTAAGTTTCACAAGTCAGATATATTTGTAAGTTTATTTACAGATTTATTGCCTGGCCAAGTAGGATCCTTCTTTCTGATAATTTTCCACCATTATCCAACCAAATCTCCCTACCTCTACAGAATGATCTTCCCAAAGATACTTAAAGACTTAAATAGGACAAGGGTATGGTAATAGCTACCTCTTAGTTTCAGAACAAATTCTCTGATGGCTTTCAAATTATTTTCTTAAGCCAAAGAGTGACACTATTTTTTTGTCTTAAAAAAATTTGTTGCTGTAGAATTTTAAAAACGGCCATTCATTAAATGAAAAAAAAATGGTGTGGTTCACAGAGAACATTTTATGCTACAGAGTTTAAATTTTATTATCCTTCTTATGGTATATTTTAAAAAAAGAAAAATTTGTAGCTTACATTCTAATATCCTGCTTATTCTTTAAAGCGAACTGACATCTAGAGATGAAACCTAAAATATATTTCAAAAGTCAAGTAAATGGTCATTTTCAGTGAACTCTAAGTAGTTCAGGTTCATTTTTTAAACCTATAAAAATAACATACTATACTTTTATATTACTCCTTTAAACATTCCGTTGACTTTAGAAGCAGTGGAAATATTACAGAATTTCATTTAAGATGAACTTACTTCAGCTGCGTTACTAATTCACTGTGACCTTGAGAAAGCCAGGCTTTCTCAATAGGCTACATTTCCTTCACACGTAGGGTTGGATGATAACTAGATTCTCTGTCAATTCTCAAGTTCTATAAAATTATTTAAAGGCATTGGCTGGCCTTTAAATACACAAACCTAAAGTGTATCATAAATATAAATAAGTAAAGGGAAAACCGCAGCTACTATCCCTCTGATAGGTAGACAGACTCCTCTCTTCAAGTAGATTTGATTTTTTTCTGCTATTCCGGTCTGAACTGGGCATGTTGAAGCTGCCTTACAAAGGACACTAAGTGTTTACTGGGGACAGCAGCCCGGCCACTCCTAAGGAATAGGATGAGACTGGTTTGGACAAAATACTTTAAAGACTCAGTTCACCCGGTCACTTCACAGAGATATAATCCGTAGCCCTTGGAGAGACAGAATACTGGTGGGTAATTTTGTCCCACACCCAAACTGTATGTAGTGTATCTCTGCCCACTGTTAATTATAAGATTCAAAACCAATGTATGTTGGTGAACGTATTATGTATACAACATGTACACATGCAAGAATATTGAGAGAATATAGAGGCAGAATTCAGCAGACTCGGCATTCATTCTCAACTCTGTTTCTGATCCTCATTAGAAAAAAATTATGTAAGCATTCTGATATACAGTGTCCTTTGTTAAAGAGACCTAAGATACAATGCCGTAAGTCCCATTTATCCCTAATGCCCTGTGACTACTTCTAAACAAGGTATCTTTGGTGTCCATTTCATGGAGTCCTAGACATAGTGTCATCATGGAATTACCCACTCAAGGACTTGCAATCAGCAGTTCTGGGGCAGCTTTGTGTAATTTAGTTTTTCTTTGTCAGTGATACCATCCCATTGATTATATAAATGACAACAGGACACAAGCAAACACTCTGGAGTGCACGAACAGAATTAGGGTAAGTACAATGTAGAGTGGTGTCTTAGTATGTTGTGTTGAAAGAGAAAGGTAAACAAAGCACAGAAATCAGAAAAGGTGTCCCTCCTTCATTAGTTATTTTTAAAAGTAAAACCATCAATTTTCCAGAGCTATATAAAGAGATTCTGAAACACCATTTATTTTTATGATAATTTATATGTATTATAGCCCATAAATAAAGTTTAAACCAGAAAAATCTATCATATAAATTATACAGCTAAGCACTTATATCAGAGTCCTACACATTTATATATTCTATCATTATTAGTTGGCTTCCCCTCTTCCCTAATAAATATTTAAGAATTTTTAAATGCCACTTTTTAAAGTTTATTCAAGTAAAGGTTTGAAAGCTTTAGAATAAAGATCTTCTGAATTTGTAAGTTTTGAAATATGTTTCTTGTTTTACCATGTAGAGAAACCAATTTCCCTACAATTTCAGTTAATAAAAGTCTAACAGCAACAACAAAACTATTTAAAAAACTACAAATTACTTCCTGAAATTTTTATTTCTTTTTTTTTTTTTAAGATTTTATTTATTTGAGAGAGAGAGAGAGAGAACACAGGAACAAGCGCAAAGGGAGAAGAGGGAAAAGCAGACTTCCCTGCTGAATAGAGAACCCAAAGTGGGGCTTGATCCCAGGGCCCTGGGTTCATGACTTGAGCAGAAGACAGACACTTAACTGAATAAGCCACCCAGGCACCCCCAGAAATTTTTACTTCATGTAGGAAATTAGTTAGAATTTTACTTAGGACCTAGAAGACATTATGTGGGATGGATTTCATACTGAAAACTAAAGGGACATAATAAGGTTTCTTCCTCTACTTGGTTTAGGAAGCTAGTTGCCTTCTAAAATGTGAAAGTGACTTGTTACTGCATGAATATTATATCTCAAAGATTTCAAGTTTTGTGTCATTCAGTGAACTGAGAGGTGATTCATATTTCTTGGGTACTTGCAAATAGAAATTTGGTTCTTAGAAGTAAAAATTCAGTTATGTAGAAAGATATTTAGGTATTGATCTTGGATTTGAGATGATTTCAATACTCTCCTCTCTTACAAAATACACTATGAAGAGAGAGTACCTTCTTGGATAGAGAGTCAGGCATTAAAATGCTGGAACCCAAAAATCAGTAGTTTGACTTTTATTATATCTTGATTAGCAGAAAAATATAGTTATAGTGCTTTTGCTACAACAAACAAGAAACTTCCTGTATGTTTTATTTTAAATAAGTTGATTTTTCTGTTGGACAAAGCAGATTGTTCTCTTAAAAAGTTAAGTAGAAACCACATAATTGAAAAGTTACAGAAGACACTTGTTTACCAGCACATTATAACTAATTTTACCAGAAAGTTAGATCAATCAAAATATTATTTCAGACTAAATAATAATGCAAACAACAGCAATGACAAAGACAACAATAATAGTAACAGCTAATACTGATTTTGTACCATGTGCTGGACATTTTTCTAACTAAGAGATTTACCTGTATTAATTCATTTAATCTTTACAATAACCTTATCAAATAGGTTCTATTATTATCCTTACCATTGTTTCTATTGTAAAACAAAGCTTAATTTGGGAAGTTTCATGAAACTCTTGGTTTATCATTTTCCCCAATTTTTGAGGAGTGGGCTTAATTCCAGTTTCACAGTTCTTTGAGACTGAATTAACTTTTTTTAGTATAGGGTAGTGTCTCACTACTAATTATACCAGAGAAGTCCCTTTTAATAAGTCAGTATCTCAGTATCTTCCTTATTTGCTTTTTTTTTTTTAAGATTTTATTTATTTATTTGACAGACAGAGATCACAAGTAGGCGGGTGCGGGGTGGTGGGGAGCCAGCTCCCAACTAAGCGGAGAGCCTGATGCGGAGCTTGATCCCAGGACTTTGAGACCATGACCTGAGCCGAAGGCAGAGGCTTTAACTCACTGAGCCACCCAGGCACCCCCTTGTTCACTTTTTTATTCATACCTTAGTCATCAAACAAATCATTTCATAAAAGTCCCTCAGAAATAATTACATGCAATGATCGTTCTCTAAAGAATTCCTAACAAGTGCTTGTCACCAAAGGCCCCTCTCTTAGGCAAACTGCCCTACTTCCCCATTTCCTCTGTGTACATTTCCCAAAGAAAACAAATGAAGAGTCTTCTATATTTCAGTTCTTGAAATATCCCCAAATTCACTCATAATTATTTTATCACTTACTGTAAATGCTCATGGATATGCAATAATTGTTCAGCTACAGTTTGGTTTCAATATTTCAAGTTATTTGGGGTTTTATTTATTTGGGGTTTCAGGGAATATGGTGTATTTGAATAAGCAAGATATAAGTAAAGATTACCTCTGTCAGAACTATTGCTGTTTTCACTGGTTCCCTACTTCTTCAGGGTATCTGTTAAATATCTTCAAGTACATCAAAGAACATTTAATACGTTCTCTTTATTTTGCAGATAAGAAACAGAAAGAGCAAGGTTAAGCAACAAACACAACAAACACAAGGCCACACTGATAACCAATGAAAACAGAACTTGAATCCAGGAATCTTAGACCCATTTCAGTGGGCTTTCTATTATTTGCTTGTTGATATAAAGCTAGCATACAAAAAAGAAAAAATCAGTCATTTTTTGTATGACAGTTACCAGGGGGTGATATAGAACCTCTCCTTAAGCATCAGGTGATGATGGTTTCATGGAATGAAACATGTATTGGGCATCAAGAGTCCTAAAATCCTAGACTCTTGTCACTAAATAATTTTGTGACTTGGAAAAATTTACATTTTTCTCAGATCTAAAATCTGAAATGAGGATTTCAAGCTAGATAGTTATTCTTCATGTTATCAGTCTTGTTATTCATAGAGACAGGGAGTTAACGAGGGTGTGTATTATAGTTTTTGTGAGAGAAAAGAATCAGGATGCATGGCCCGAGATCTGTGCTTTACTTCTCTTTCTTTAACAATTTCTCGGTTTTTACCAGGAGCAGTGACACCCTGCCGCTAGAGATATTATTACCTCTCTTACACATTATAACATTCTCTTCTTTCCATTCTCCCCTCCTCCATCTCCCCGTCCTCTCCTTCTTCTTCCACTACCTCTGCCCTCCTCCTCCACCTCCCTCTCCCTCCTTCTCTCAAGAGCCCATTCTCAGACCTTGGATAGAGTCTGCAGGATTATCCCGACTTGTTTTTACCTTAGCCATTCTCTTCCCCATCAAAACTAGCAACGCCCTGACCTATTAAGTAACTAAGAACCCCAGACAGATATGTAAAATCTTTATCAAGTTTAACTCTGAGTTAATTATTTACACAAAAAATATACATATCGCTTTCCATTTCCTTGAAGGCATTTCTGTATGTGATCTATATTAATGGTTGGTGCCATAATATTGCTCATTTCCTGAGAATACAATATTTTCCCCTTGGTCACATTATATTACTATGTATAAAATCTTTTTTCTTAAAATTTACTTTTGAGCTACTTTCATTACCTATATTTTTAAAAAGATGCCTTTATTTATTTACTAATTTTTTATTTGTAAACTTATTATTTTAATGCCAGTATAATTAACATACAGTGTTATAGTAGTTTCAGGTGTCAATACAGTGATTCAACAATTCTACCCAGTACTCAGTGCTCATCACACTAAATTTCACCTTTTCACCTATTTTATCCATCCCCCCACTTACTTCCTCTCTGGTTTTGTTGATTTGTTCTTTATATTTAACAATCTCTCTTTTTTTTAAATTATTGTTTGTCTCTTTTTTCCCTTTGTCCATTTGTTTTGTTTCTTAAATTCCACAAAAAGACAATCTACTGAATGGGAGACATTTGCAAATAATATATCCAATAAGGGGTTAATATCCAAAATATATAAAGAATTTATACAACATAAAAAAACGCAACCCAATAAAAATATGGGCCAAAGGGGCACCTGAGTGGTCAGTCAATTAAGCATATGACTGTGGATCTCAGCTCAGGTCTTATCCCAGGACCCTAGGGCTGTGAGTTCAAGACCCATGTTGCAGGCCATGCTGGATGTAGAGCCTACTTAAAAAAAAGGGGGGGGGGCGGAAGACATGAACAGACATTTCTCCAAAGACATACAGATGGCCAGAAGATGCATGAAAAGATGTTCAACATCACCCATCATTAAGGAAATGCAAATCACAACCATAATGAGGTATCACGCCCCTCCACCTGTCAGAATGGCTAAAATTAAAAAAAAAAAAAACAGGAAACAAGTATTGGTGAGGAATTACCATATGTTCCATTAATTCCACTACTGGGTATTTACCCAAACAAAATGAAAACATTAATTAAAAAAAAAAAGAAAAGAAAACATTCATTCAAAAAGGCACGTGTGCCCCTATGTTTACTGCAACATTATTTAAAAAATAGCTGAGATACAGAAGCAACCCAAGAGTCTATGTAGGCATACATGACTGGATGAGGAATGGCACAGGCACTCTTACATGCGAAGTCCAGAGACTTAAGACATAAGGGACTTATTTCTTCTCTGAGTCTCTCTCTCTCTCTCTCTCTCTCTCTCTCTCTCTCTTTTTCTTTTTAAGAGCCAGGAATTATTTCTCAACAGATTTCCTCAAATATATCACTGTCCAGGATTAGGTTATCTGCGTCCTCCAATACCAATACCGGGAAGGGAAAGAGATCACATAAACTAGCTAACACCAATCATGATCCCCACTGCGAAATTGTCAAAGGCCCATACTTCACTGAAGACATACAGTTTCTGTTAGGAAAAAGTTAGAAAGTGAGATATGGAAATGGAAATGATGTGATATGATAAGAAAACTGGATTTTTTTTTTTTAAGTGTAAAAACTGGGGCTCCCGACTGGCTCAGTTGGAAGAGGATGCAACTCTTGATCTCGGCGTCATGAATGTGAGATAGATGTTGGGTGTAAAGATGGTTAAAAACAAACAAAAATGAAAACCTTTAAAAAAAAGTGAAAACCCTGCATTTAGGATTTCATAAGTGGTGAATGAATTTTATTGAGGCAATTACTTAAAATAAAATTAGATTTCCCCTCTTTTTCTCTCAGACAAACATTTTTGGTCTCTTTTGTCTCCTCTGACTTATAAACGATTAATATTAAAATATTCCCAAAGCACAGATATACATTCTATTTACCTTGAGGGATTAAGAGTCAGGCAGAAGAGATAAACAGGTTTCCCATTAGAAGTGTAGGTTATTTTCTGCATAGACATTTTTCCAAAGAAGACATACAGATGGCCCACAGACATATAAAGACATGTTCAACATCAATGATCACCAGGGATATGCAAATCAAAACCACAATGAGATATCACCTCATACCAGTCAGAATGGCTAGAATCAAAACACAAGAAATAACAAATGTTGGCAAGGATATAGAGAAAAGGGAACCCTAGTGCATTGTTGGTGGGAATGTAAATTAATACAGCAACTCTGGAAAACAGTATGGAGGTTTTTCAAAAAATTAAAAATAGGAATACCATATAATCCAGTAATTCCACCTCTGGGTATTTACCCAAAGAAAACAAAAACATTAATTTGGAAAGGTATATGCACCCCTCTGTTTATTGCAGCATTATTATACAACAGCCAAATCATGGAAGCAACCCAAGTGTCTATCCATCGATGAATGGATAAAGAAGATGTGGCATATTCATACACAATGGGATATTAATCATAAAAAATAATAAGATTTTTGCTATTTGCAACAATGGATAAGCCTAGAGGACATTATACTAAGTGAAATAAGTCAGACAGAGAAAAAAACCATACGATATCACTTATATATGGAACTTAAAAAACCAAATGAACAAACAAACAAAAACCAAAAGATTCAGAAACATAAAAAACAAACTGGGGGTTGCCAGAGGGCAAGGGGATGAGGGCATGGGTGAAATAGGTTAAGGGGATTAAGAGGTACGAAATTCCAGTTACAAAATTAATAAGTCACAGAGATGAAAATACATCTTAGGGAGAATATTCAATAATGTCGCAATAACATTGTATGAGGACAGACAGAAAGGACATCTATAGTAGTGAGGGCTGTTTAATATATGGAATTGTCCAATCACTATGTTGTGTACCTGAAACCAACATATCAACTATACTTCAACAATAAGAATATTTTAAAGTGTCAGTTATTTTCAAAGAGATAATGAAAACCAACATGGTTTCTAAACAGGTGTGGTCCAAATAGGGCCAGCAGAGTTGTAATTATTTTTTGTTGGTCTACTAACTCTCCATGGTATTTCAGAGTAAAAGAGAAGATGAGATGTGTTTCTTCTGTTATTTATGTGTGCATACAATAGCAAAAAAAGAGCATTATTAAAAGGACTGTAATCTAAGTTAACCCTTGGTTCTATTTCAATGGCAGTTTCAGATCATAAAGCAGAATAACAATACAATTTTAAAAAGCCACAAAAACTTTCATGAAAAAGTAACTAGAAGGCCCAGAGAAGAGAAAAAAAAAAAAAAAGAGTTCCCCCCCCCACCTCAGGTAACAAATATTTAAAGGGATAACACAATGACAATGCTTAGTTAGGTAAACACCATGAGGCTTAATCCTCCTTTAAAGTTTAGATTACAGACCTATTCAGCAAGGAACAGTCAACAAACTGGCAGGATAAAGCAAACTTGCATTAAAATAAATGAGTATCTAACAAAACACAGTTACCACATAATGGGCTATCAGTGTAGTGCAAATCTTTCCAAATTGCAGGCAACAGACCATCAGCCATCCTATTTAAAGTGAAATTCCTCCTTTGCAAAGCATCAGGTGATTTAGACAACCCTGTATTACTCAGAATTTTACTTATATTTGTACTCTCTCTTCTCATTCAACCTGGAAATTCTCTGGTCAAGTTCATTCTAGAGAGACCTGAAGGAGCAGCGATACACAGTCTAGACAAAATTTTCAACTTTTTTTTAATTTTTTTCAAAATGAACAATGAAATCTCTGGGAATCGGGGACTGTTGAATAGAGAACTATGTGCCAGCTTTTTAAAATGGTTAGTCGGTATGTATGTAATATATTTTACTTTGCTCACCCATCCAACTCCTGAAACCATCATAATAGTTGAAATAATCCATATGCAGTGATTTTCACAGGGTCTAGCTGCAATCAGGATTACCTGTAATTATTACTGGGTGAGTGGGACTAACCAATTCACTGGTCAAGGTGATTGGGGGTGGGAGTATGACTCAAGCTTGGTCCATCCTCATGATCTCCCAAGATACCTCAAACTATGGAGAGAGACCCAGACATCTCCTTTCCCTTCTCATGATGAAGATGTAAGGATAGGAATTTCAAGTTCCTGAAACCACCCTGATCTGGTAGAATGATGTTAACAGAGGACAGAAACAGGTAACTCAGAGGGCTACCCCAGTACCCTTCCAATAAAACCTCTGCTTGCCCAAAAGAAGAGTTGTATTTCTGTGTCCTCAGTAGACACAGACAGTCCTGTCTACCGCATGCATTCTGAGAAACCATACACACACTTACCTCAGCTGCACACATCTTCAGGTATCTGAATTTATTTAATGGGTCTTTTTTTCAAGTCAAAGGGTACCAGATAGTCCCCACTTCAAACTTAATATCTAATCTTGAAATAATGATGCTAGCGATTTAGTTTCCAATTCAGACCAGTGATATCTTTTGAAATTAATATTAATATTTATAACATTTCCAATACCCTATTAAGATTGAAATTGTTTGAAGACCTTTTTTCTGTCATTAGCCCCTAGAAATCAGTCCTTTGAAAACCAACTACTACATAATATTTTGACCTATAAGGCGTATTTAGCCAAGTTTATTTGGCGTCATGTAGTTACAGTATAGCTTGAGACTTATTGCATTTTAGGTGTCTTTATCTTTTGCCCCCATTTAATGATTCAGGAAAGGATTCATCTCAGAGATACTGCTTCTTAATATCCAACTACAGATCTGAAAGTGAGAATTTTAGCAAAAGTATGTCAAATCCAGGAGGAACATGTACTTAGGGGGAAAACTGCCACTTTTACTACCATACTAAATAGAACAACTTGCAAATGCGAATGAAATACTTTGTCCCTACACACTGAAATGAGCCGACTGTATCTTCACGTTATTCCACACAGTCAAATAAATTCCAGGATGATTTAGAGTTGTATACAAAATACATACTACAGGAACCACAGAACAAGTGTAAATCAAATCAGGGTTTACAAATAAAGAAAACATGGTCTAATTATACACAGTACACAAAAGAATCACTTGAATTGCATCTCATGTTTTAAATGGCAGGGAAAGATAATACAATTGTATTTCCCCAAGTAGGCTCCACTGTGTGAGGCTTGACAGGCTAGTAAGAAATAGGAGTAAAATGTGAAATTTCATTTCATTTTTGAGCACTACAACCACCATGAATACAACTGAATATCTGTATATTTTCTGAGAGAGGGTTCATAGGTCATGAAATTTCTAGCAAGCCTAGGCTTTAGGTTGAAGAAAATAACACAGGGAACTGGTGTTTCATTATATCTCCAACGGCATATTTAAACTATAGTATCTATCACACTGGAAAAAAAATTTTTACGAACTCCAGGCACTAATAATTTGCAAGCATGTTAATAAATTTTTATAGGTTCTGCTAAATGACCACGGTAAATTTTAATAAAGATAATCATGCTAATTTGACGATCATGGAAACTGAGGCAGAGAAAAACTGACTTTTTTAAGAAAAAAAAGGTACAAACAACGCAGTAATATAAATCTCAGCTGGAGGTTGATTCAATGAGTCACTCAACACCTCAGTTCAAGCCCAGTGGATCATTAGGAAGGAACATGTGCTTGGAATCTACAACATGAAAAAATACAAGTTCTGCTCTAAATTATTACGCATTGTATTATATGTATCACATATAATTACAGCACAAAAATCTCCTTATGCATTGAGTAACTCATTCAGAATGTCAGTTCAGTGAATTACATGTAAATGAATCAAAAACATATGGGCAAAGTTTATCTTGAAATAGAGAACTTGACCAAATGTGTTTTGGGTTTTCACCCACTGCAAATATCTGAAAGATAGAGTCAAACCTGGGCTAGTCTTTTAAGTCTTCTTTGTGGAGCTTCCTATCAAGTGTCTCCCATCATTACCTAGCCTCCAGTACCCTGGCTTCTGTTTTTTGCTAACATTACTTAGTGGTTTAGAGGTATGAACTGAATGCACATAGTATTTAGCAGAATATATTAAATATGCATCAAAATTGGGCAAAGTTAACATAGTATGTAAAGTGCATTAAATGTATGCCTTAATATGTACACTAAAAAATTTCAGTTTGCAGAAGACCTTATAGAAACAATTTTTCATTTCATTTTGAAAATTACATGTCAGGCTGAAATAATGATATATTTTCAAAGGTTATGAAATAAAATTAAAATCTCTTGTTCCCTCGGAAGTAACCATATACTGTACATACGGACATATATACATGAAATGTAGCTTATAAAAATGGTTCACATGTATGTGAATATGTACATGTATGTCCATGCATGTATACACCATTTGTCCCACAGATAGGTCAACATTCTACATCTTCTACTTCAGTTTGATTTATTCCCTTAACGTGTCATGTAATCTTTCTGACATGATAAAGTATATTTGGAGCTTTAGCCCATATTTTTTAGTGACTGCAGAATATTCAGTAATAACCCATTAGTTTCCATATTGTTCTAATAACCATATTGTTTCTATTTTTTTCTCCTTTCCCCCTATATTAAATATTGATCCAGGATGCTCTTTTGCCTAAAGCGTTTTCTTTTAGAAAACCAGAATTACTGGAATTAAAAAGGCAGCCCAATATATGGTACCCTTACAAAACAGGATTTACAAAAATCTATTTATTTATTTGAAAAGACAATCTCTGGGCAGAAGGTTGGGTTTATACTAACACTTTTAGATATGTTATGTGATCCACTTCAGAAATGATAATCTGGCCTGAAAACCTTTTTCCTCAATTACGGCAGAAGCTGGCATTCTTTTGCAGTAAAGTCAGCAAATGGGAGAGATCCCGAGAGCCAATCTCTTGGGAATGTGAATTTGGGATTATGTCACCACTTAGCAGAATAACCGCACTGATGGGCTGAAATGAATCCCTCTCCCAGCAGACTGAACTTTTTAGCCTCTCCCGTATCAGCCATCTCCCTGTTGTTGGTATACGGTTTCAGTAAAGTAAGAGCAAGGCCAGGTTCAGAGAAAGACCAGACCACAACAACAACAAAAACTTGATAATGAATAATACCAATTCCTACCCGGCTCCTTTTATCTACTACGGGTGTAAAGTAGCTTTCCCACTTAATTCCTCAGTGAAAGGATTATACATTTCATAAATAATGACAGAGAAATAGCCAAGACTGATTATTTTTTCCTGCGATCTGGGGAAATACATGAAACCAAAAGTTTGCAAAATAGTATGCTATGAGCTTTGGGAACAAAGGGACGAGAGAAATGTTGATATTCACGAGTTTACTTTAATAATTAGATAGAAAATTATCTTAATAAATGCCTGGATTATAAACTAAAGGGAAAAACCTTTGCATTGCAACTACCTCAGTGCTATTAAATAACATGATTAAGGGAATCTCATTACAGAAACCAGAGTACCAAGACTCTCCGAGTTCCACTGTGTTCTAAATACAAAAATTTTCAGAATCATTAATAAAGTCAAATAACTACTTGAATAGTTACACAGTGTTCACTTATGTACATATACAACTTAGACAGATGTGCTGCATTTTTAAGTAATTCAGAAGTATTTAACTCTATTCAGAAAAGGCAAGTAAGTTGTCCTCATATAGATTTCTCTGTGCTAGATTAATGGATGGTTGGATGGAGGGACGGACGGACAAACAG
This sequence comes from Lontra canadensis, assembly GCF_010015895.1. NCBI lineage: Eukaryota > Metazoa > Chordata > Mammalia > Carnivora > Mustelidae > Lontra > Lontra canadensis. The sequence continues at coordinate 2,944,818 of NW_022631070.1, read as the reverse complement.
ATACTTCATACTGGTGTGAAATTTTGTATCAGTTCATAATTGGATCGTCAATGGTCCAAAAAAATTCAGTCAAGACAAATCTTCAGGGACTCTACTATCCTCCCTCATGCCAATGGCAGACTCAAGATTTTGATGTTCCTTACCATTAAGCTCTATTGTCTGGCATGAACACATCAAAATGAATCAGGTATGTTTTTTCATTACAATTTAGCTTCAGTTATGTATCCCATTAACCACCAGCTGTTAAGGATTCTAGTTTACATGATTTCTCTTATCTGTTCCTTTTTTCCCCCCCATTGCCATTAAGGGCACTTGATTTCCACAGCCAATTGCGAAAGTCTCCCAGCTTTTGCCCAATTTAATTCCAGGAATGCCACTAATAATTCCTTTTCAGAAGAATCTTCCAAAGACACAATTTTACCAAGTAATTCATTCACTTGTTTTAAAAAATCTTTAAATTGCTTATTAAGTTATAATTTTCATAGTGGCAGGAATTGTCTCAGTTCTGTTCTATCGTGTGCTGTTTGCCACTGTGTTCTTACAAAAATCCTGATTTCCAAACACACTGAATTTACCTGGACATTCAATTCTCCATCACAGCTCCAAGCCTTTGTTCCTACTGTTAATTAGGCTTTAAGTATTTGGCATTACCTATTCATACTTATTCTATTGTCTGAACATTTCTCCACATGCTCAGCAATACCAGATTCTTAAAAATTATTGCCACTTGGATAAGAAAAAAGTAACTAATTTTATTACTTGCAATATCAATTTTTATACCTACTCAGTCACTCCCAAGAAAGATTCTTTATTAATTTTACCTGCGAATCCAGTATTCCCCTTGACTGTTCTATTTCACAAAGAAAGTAAGAACCAGCATCTCACCGCAACCCATCAAACTTCCAAAGTGCTTCATGTTAGACTGAGAGGTTTCTGTACTTTATCAAAGTTTTCAGTTGAACCTTTTTAAATCGCAGAAGTATCTCCTAACTTCTTTAGATATTTGGCTTCAGCTTCCAATTAAAGGAAAAACTAAGTACTTAAACAATTTTTGCATAGGCAGAAATGAAATAGTTAACCCAAAAGTATGCTATTTTATTTCTTACTGTTTATTTTTGTGTCTTTTTCATTATAAGTAGTAGCTTTATTGTTTTCTTATAAGTAATTCCTAGTCAAGAATGTCATAGGCTTCTTTCAAAAGTAGTCAGACCTTGACTTGTTGATATACTTAAATGTCTAATATTTATGCATTTAGATTATCATTACTTCCATGGTTTACTCACAAAACTGCAATTAACTTTAGGGGAGGTTGGGCCAATACATCTCTACTCTTGTGGGTTGGAAATACAGCACACATTATGTGATCTGCCCACCTACTATCACAAATTTATGAAGGTGAAATACTCTGTTTTATATAGAAACACATTTTGCAGTTTGTAAGATCATTCCATGCTTCCTACTTGAACTCCGAAGTTCAGAGAAAGCCAATTTCCAAATTTATAAAATAATCATATGTGTCTTACTAGGCTCTCAAAACACATTTATATGCTTACTATAGTTTGCTTGAATAAATATACATATTTGACTAATTTTTTAAAAAGCTGAATTGTAAACAAGAAATAACTCTGTTGAGTGAAAGAGTAATCCACAGAGCCAAGGGTAAAATTACACGCATTAGGTTTATGATCTCTGGTTTATGCAACTCACTACCCACCCCATTTTACATTGATTTACTAGACTCATTTTCTTTATATACTGGAGCTCTTATGGTGTTTTACCTACAGTTTATCTTGAAATAATGCTTTCACATTTTTCTCTCAAAAAAGCTTTTTTTCTGTTTATTTTATTCAGATTAACTCTACATATTAAATAATTTAGAAAACTGGGTAATTAAAATTAATGTGACATTACAGAACAAGCTAGGTAATCACACATAAGCAAACTCTGTGTGCTAATGTTTCAACTTTGCTGTGAGTTTAAAATTATTTTTGTTAAGCCTTAAGGGTATGCAGATTTAAGTAATTTGATAGGATTCTCACTTTTCTGAGGAACACATCTCAGCTATACTTCCGCTTTCTCTGTTTAGCACATAACTAAACAGAATGTAGCTAACTATAAAATATTTACTTCATGAAGTTTTGTTAAAAAACTTATGTCCATATTAAAACACTTATTATTCTTTTCTTTAGCCATTACGTATCTTTAGCACAAATTCTTTGAAACTATTTTACTGGATTAAAAAATATTTTTATCATAGATCTAGATAAAAATAATTGTATTCAAAACATACTAGTATAGTGAATCACAGATTAAAATACAGAAATGAAATGTAATAATAGGGTAATATTTTTAAGTGAGGAAGTTGTTTATTTGTGTTCCAATCAGAAATACCAATGGTGGGTCTGGATTTCCATAATTTATCATCTTTGGATGGAGAAATCTTTGTGAAAAAAACTGGGAATCTGTTTCTTGGGAAATGTCTTTTTGGTGGGATGACAAATTAACCATCTTTTTTTTTTTTAAAGATTTTATTTATTTATTTGACAGACAGAGATCACAAGTAGGCAGAGAAACGGGCAGAGAGAGAGAGGAGGAAGCAGGCTCCCCGCTGAGCAGAGAGCCCGATGTGGGGCTCGATCCCAGGACCCTGGGATCATGACCTGAGCTGAAGGCAGAGAACCTACTTAGCCATCCAGGTGCCCCCAAATTAATCATCTTTAAGACATTGTTTAATTAAATTGACATATATGTATGTAGGTAGGTATGTGTATATATATCTATAAATCTATAAACATATATAGAGGTATGTTGACATATATGTATATACATGGGTATGTATATATATGTGTATAGATGATATGCTGATATAACTATATATATCAACATATATAGAGTGATCTCTATAGAGAGATATATATGTCTTAGTAAAGTATTTATTTACCTTAAAAGATTGTACTTGAAGACATCGATGCATTATATGAACAGGTAAAATCAGATAAATTCAGTAGGTACATACGTAATTGTAATTATTTCAAAATGATTTTTTTTTAAATGAGCCCTCAATCAAATCCTCAGTCTTAGCTGTTCCTATAAGATTTAAAATCTCTTTATTATCATTAAGATCTGACACAAGACCAGCTAGAATATAAGTCACTTGAGGGCAAAAATGAAGACTATGATATGTATGCAAACCTGTTGCTTTGCCAGTAATAAACAAATGCATGTTACAACAATATTCTTTCAAAAATGCTACTTGCAGTCATTTTTAGGATTTTAAAACTCATAATTATAAACTGTATCATCAACACCTAAGAATCTGAATCTCCAAAGAAGCCCATGAAGGAACAGAGAGACCCATGGGCATCTCTCCCCACTTGCAAAGCAGCTGAGCTTGTGAAGGAGGGTAGATTTTGCAGAGGGCTCTGATTTTCAGAAAAGGTCAGAGGTTAGGGAGAGATAGGAGATAAAGGGAGGAGGCCTAGAATAGAGAAATAAAAATAAAAAATAAAGCAGAACATAAGTTGCAAGCCAGAAAGAAGGCATGTGGTCACTTGTTACCTCCTCAAGTTATTTAGGTTGCAAAAATAATAATTTTCATGATGCATTTGGATTTTCATGAAAACTGGAAGGGAAACACAATTTTGAACTTAGGTCACTGAGCTGTAGCACTGAGGATGGGTAAGGTCTATGACGTGGTATTCAGGGCACGTTCACAAGCCTGTGACAGGAGCACCCCAGGTGACTAAAGCAAATGTAATGTTTTCTTACATTTAAAACAGAAGCAAGCACCGAGAAAATTTACACACACATATGCACAGCAAATATCTAGAAAATTAAGACATAACCTGAGAACTGAGTGCTTGATAATTATCTGAATTGATTTGGAAGTTGACAGAAGAAATGATGCTACTGAAATGTGACATTCAAGAAAAAACCAAAGCTATGTTAAAAGTTGCAAGAAAAAAATAATGATTAGTGTTTGGGGGAAAGAGAATCCGTAGACTGAGTGTGCCGGTGAAAATATTCTTGAAAAAATTTTTGGCTAAATGAGAAAAGTAGAGCTAAGTGAAAGAGGCATATGACTATGAAATATAATCATTTCAGGACAGAATCCCTTTCAGTAAGTCTTTGTTGAAACAAATACAGCTAATATGTTTGAAAGTGGAGAGCAAGTAAAATGATCAGTGATGTGAAGCTGGAGGTATTACTTTTTGTCCTGGCAAAACCACTTTGGGGAAGGAGAATAAAGATACTAAGAGGATATCAAGTGTTCAAATTGTGGCCTTTTGATTGTTTATCACGTTGAACATATAATATTTAAGTGGAATTTGTAGTGAATGATAAGAATGGAGTAATATCTCCCTTCTCTTGATAAGGACATTTTCTTAAGAGTTTCTTCCAAAACATTCTTCTTGGGCAAACAAGATTCTGTAATTTATCCATATTATGTAGCCCAAGCAAGATGATGCCAGGTGCCAGAAAGAGAAGCATTGATACTTTCTATCTCAAATACTAGACACTCATGGAGACAGAGAGAATTAATTCCACATTTTTGTGAATTGTAAGATAGGCTTTTGTGTGTGTGCAGATAGGGGGATGTGGATTCTAGGAATCTTGGTAAAGCTCGAAACAATTCTCTACTCCAGAAAGTTGCTCTAACTTCTCCTCCTTCTCTTTCTTCCTCTTCTTTTTCATATCTGCTATCATAAGAGTGAAACTTAGAGCTGGCTATGTTTTGAGTTGCTTTAGTATCTGTGACTTTTTCTCCTAAGTGTAAGGATGTACCCAGGAGCTGGTGATAGCTGATGTATGTTCTTCAGGTTCTATTCTGAGGGGTGTCTTGAACACTTACCAGCAAGTAAATGATTAAGGGAAGCAGAGAACTCTGCATTCTCAATCAGAGGCAAATAAACATGCAACAGAATTATTGAAACACTACTACAGCACTGCAAGGGGGCTTACTGATTGTGTCTCTGCAACGTTGGGAGGGTACCCATGGCTTTTCGTTAGACTCTCAAGAGGTAGGTAGAACACTGCTTTCGTTTAGAGACTGTAACATTGCATTTATGTGATTGAACATTCAAATATTAAAAGATGCTATTAAGTATCCTTTAAAATGTAAAAATACATTTTATAATTATTAAAATATTGATCATTGCCAGACAAAAATCTAACTCAAGTATCATAAGTTCTTAAGAGAGAGAGCTTTGAAATGAAGTATGTAGGGGTACCTGGGTGGCTCAGTCATTAAGTGTCTGCCTTCGGCTCGGGTCATGATCCCAGGGTCCCGGGGTCCAGCCCCGAATCAGGCTCTCTGCTGGGTGGGAAGCCTGCTTCTCCCTCTCTCTCTGCTTGTGTTCCCTCTCTTGCTGTGTCTCTCTCTATCAAATAAATAAATAAAATATTTTTTTTAAAAAGAAATGAACTATGTAAACCAAACAGATCACTAAAATAAAGCAACCAATCTAGTCAGCAAAAGAACAAATGTCTCATCTCTTTTTGAAAAAATTACATCAATCAGTTTCATTGGCCAGAGTCTAACCGAATGATAGTAGTGACATTTTGCAGACATGCAAAATGAGACCCCAGCACCACACCCAAAGGGGACTCTGATCATAATAAATGACTGTAAGTCTAGAACAAATAATACTCCTGTAGAGAAAGAAAATAACATAACTTTAAAGTGAACATGGCATGCAATGCCATTGAAAAATAGCATTCTCCTTTCATTTGGCTAATAAGAATGTAATACAAGCAAAAACTTTAAATTAGAGGGAGAAACACATTATTATTCTTTGGAAAACCAAATAGATGACCATAATGTTATTTTTGTAACATTGAACAGAAACTATCCATGATTTCTTCTATGACCTTTACTGGATAATATGTCATTAAAAATAAATATCCTAGCTAGCTGGGATGCATTTGAAAGTCAATTAGAAATTATGAATGGATTATGATATTATGTTAAAACCATCTATGGCCCATTTATGACTATAGTTATTTCATAACATCTTTTCCTAAGTGATTGAAAAGACACATATGTTTAGTCTATTAAGGGAGACAGAAGGCACACTCTGGGAATACGAGAGAGTTTCAGTTACACCAATTTAGGAGATAACTCTAACCTCGGTCACCACTTCGTCTTTTCTGTGAAGCTGAATTCAGCCTTTGGTGTCTAATGGCAGGCTGACTCTGCAGAGAGCTTCTGAATCAAGAAGGAGCTTTGCAGCCCAGCAGCCTTGGGTGCCTCTGACAAAGTATCAAGCTTTAGAACAAGGACACAATGCTTTCTCCTTTTGATAGGGCAAACACCTGTTTTGTTTATGTATTACCTCATTTTAAAAAATAAATGGGGCAACTTTATTTTCGTAACACTTGGGGATAAATTTTAAATAATAACAAATAATATCAAATCTTTCTATTGGAATAAATATACAGAAAAAGATTAAGAAAATGGAAAGGGATGAAATTCTTTGGTTGAATCTAGTGTTTTGGGAATACCTTCCAGTCAACCTTATTTATTGAGTGCAAACTACAGAGGGCCCTGCCAGAAGGAAGGAAAGGAGGAAGGACATTCACTGCGCAAGTCAGTTGGGGTCCCATGCATGTGTGCCTGTGTGTATATGTGTCTGTCTGTGGAAGGGGGGGTTGATCAATCCCTTTCTAATTCAATCTTCTTTAATGAGTTTGCATACTGAGGCCTCAGCTGCTCATGGACACCTTGTGGCTTCTTCTTGAGTTCTACCACTGCTGTGTCCCCTCATAGCCCAGTTGTTGCCAGATGTCCAATGCCCACAGGGCTACCAGAGATGACTCCTTAGGCTGGCTATGTCTCCTGTCTGGCTGGGTGCCTGCAGTAGCACCACTGTGCGCTAAAATGGAACATCCTGGTGTATATACTGTATGCCAGTGGCAAGAACACCTTGGTGTCCATCTGTAATACATTTTGTTACACAGTTACCAAACCTACAGCTCAACTTAGAAAAGTGTCCGTGAAACTCGCTTTCATCACTTTTGTCCAGGTATTTCCAATCACTTGTGAAGCCCCAGAAAGCTGAACATAAGCAAAATCTGATTATCAGTCATCATGATTTAATTGGAATTATCAATCTCTTTTGGTTACTAAGGATTTGTTTGAGGGCTGAGCTTGTCAGTCCAATGCCTTCTTTTGTTCAAGACAATTTGAAAGGAGAAAAGGAGTGTCAACGTGATAGAGCTTGACTCTCACCTACAAAAGGCTCAGGAAAGGCTAAAGTAATTCAGGGATTTAAAAACTGTGTCGCAGGGGTGGGGGTGCTCCTGGGTGGCTCAGTTGTTTGGGCGACTGCCTTTGGCTCAGGTCATGATCCCAGAGTCCAAGGATCGAGTCCCACGTTGGGCTCCCAGCTCCATGGGGAGTCTCCTTCTCCCTCTGACTTTCTCCCCTCTCATGCTCTCTCTCACTCTCTTTCTCTCTCAAATAAATAAATAAAGAAAATCTTTAAAAAATAAAATGTGTAGTGGGGCATCTGGGTGGCTTAGTCGGTTAAGGATCCAGCTCTTGGTTTTGGCTGAGGTCATGATCTCAGGATCTGGGCTCAGCATGGAGTCTGTTTCAGATTCTCTCTTTCAAATGAATTTTTAAAAAATATCTTTAAAAAATAAAATAAAAATAAAAATTGTGTAGAAAATGTGCTGTTACTACTGTGGTAGCACCAAGGTGAGGAGAAGGTCAGGCAACATGGAAGAATTAAAGGGCTTCCAGGAATCAACAAAGGCCAGAGAGATTTGGATAAATGCCTTTGTAGTTCTTTTAACTAGTGTATTCATACTTTTTTTTCTTAGAACTATTTCTATATAGCTTGCAGCAGTGAAAGTGAATCACCATCAGTGAACTCACTACTTTATGTTCATCAGAGGTTCAAACCATGCATTAGGGAGGGGCCCAATAGAAAAAGCTTGTATAATTTTGTTGAGTCAATGTATAATCAATCTCTCCCTCTGGATAAAACTTTATTATTCACTTCTCTATGACTACTATATTTTAGTTCATAGGAACAACTTTTCATAGCTCTGAAAAGCCACTTCCAGAATGAAAGTATGTTTGATGATAAAATAGATAAGTTTTGAGTCTCCCTGTTTTTTCACTTCATGTAAAGTATAGAAATAATTAACACCCTAAGAATATAGGAGTTTATTTCCTCCTCCCTCATAGATGTAAGAGATAATCCATTTATTTCATACTTTGGAAATTCTGAAGAAGCCAAAAAGTAATTATTAATATAAGGCTTTGTAAAAGGAATATAACAGTGATCACTCTGCCTGACTATTCCAAACATTTTTTATCCATTTTAAGCAAATCTAGCAACTATTTTAATGTTTATGGGCTATTTCCAAAGTGAATTTTCTAATTAGAGAAGCTTTCAAACAATTGTAACTAATTAGGAATCATATTTGGCCCAGGGTTTATCTAATATCCCTGCCTGACCAAAGGGCATCACAGCAAGATACGTATTATTTTGTTCGTCTTCCAACAGGATAATATACAGTCAGCTCTGGCTTCAGCCACTTCTTTCTCACAGTCGAATTTCAGAGTAGCTGGAGTTAATTAATTTAGATCTCACTCCAGCTTCAGTTCATCCTTTCTGAGCTACACTTTACCCAGTCCCAACAATATGGTATTACCTCACTCACTGTAATGGCTTCCTGGTTATGCCCGCCTCAAGGCAACTGTTCCACCTGTCAACCCTCTCCACTCAGAACTGGTAGAAAACAATCTCCAAATACGTATATACTTTATCAGTGGATTTTTTCCACAAGTTCTTTCTCCTAGAAATCTTATGCAAGGAAATCAGCTTATAGGTACAGAAATGCACCCCCCCACATGCCTTTGTAATAATACTTACATAAGCAAGCGCGCGCGCGCACACACACACACACACACACACGCATATTCTCATAGCATAAAATGCTTTAATCACTATGGCTTAAAAACAGGGGCGGCTGGGTGGCCCAGTGGGTTAAGCATCTGCCTTCAGCTCAGGTCAAGACCCCAGCGGGGAGTCTGTTTCTTCCTCTCCATCTGCCCCTACCTCCTGCTTGTGTGCTTGCCTTCTCTCTCTCTCTCTCAAATAAATACATAAAATCTTAAAAAATTTAAAAAAATAAACAGTGAAGTAGTTCACATTCTTGGTGCTTTTCGGGACCTGCTATAAAATGCAGACACTTGTCTTTGGACTATTAACAGTAAATAACTCTTAAGGTAAGTTTTTACAAAGAATTTTTCCATTACCTGTAACTGCTTCTTTGCGCTTTCTCCAGTAGAATGAATCCTTCTCTGTAGTGTTCCTGCTCAGACCCCGGGGCTTTCTGAACCATGGAAATCTGTCTCTCAGCTCCACAGGGGCATTTCACGTAGAGTCCTTTGAAAACATGTGTGCTCTCTCTCAGCCCTTCTGTTTCTCAGCACCTCTCTGTCTCTCTCTCTCCCTCTTTCCCTATATGAACACCAAGGTCTTGATATAAAGGTTTACATAGATTTTAGCATTATTTAGTGCTGAGTGTCTGACCTGGTAAGTCCATTGATTAAAAATGAAGATGCAAATTGAATATGTATCAGGTCAAATTTGAGTTTTAGAAGGTAAACCCTAGTGGCAATGCAAAAATGGGATGGAGAAAGCCAAGGTTGGATCCTATCTGTCCACTTAGACAGCTATCAAAATAAGCCAAGATTAAAATGAAGAGGACCATACATTTTGTGGCTGAATAACATTCCCTTGTATGTATACCACAACTCTTTCTCCATTCATCCAATGATGGGCAGGCACTTAGGCTGTTTCCATGTCTTGGCTATTGTAACTAATGCTGCTGTACACATGGGGGTACATGTATCTCTTGGAGTTAGTCTTCATTTCCTTTAGATCCCAGAAGTGGAACTGTGGGATTATAAGGTATCTTCTGCACAACAAAAGAAACCATCAATGAAGTGAAAAGACAACCTACTGAATAGGAAAAAAATATTTGCCAACTATATATTTGATAAGAGATTAATATCCAAAATATATAAAGTACTCCTACAGCTCAAGAGCAAATAAAATAAAACAAATAACCTCTTTAAAAAAATGGACAAAGTATATGAATAGACATTCTCTAAAGAAGGTCTATCAAAGGCCAACAGGTACATGAAAAGATGCTCAACATCACTAATCATCAGGGAAATTGCAAATTAAATTTCAAACTAATTGGGAATTTGCAAAAAAAAAAAAAGGGAAATTGCAAATTAAAAGTACAATGAAATATCCCTCACACCTGTTAGAATGGCCATCATCAAAAAGACAAGACATGGCAAATACAGGTGAAGATGTGGAGAAAAAGGAACGTTCACACACTGTTGGTGGAAATGTAAATTGGTGCAGCCACTATGGAAAACAGTATCGAGGCTCCTCAAAAAATTAATAATATAACTACCATATGATCTAGCAGTTTGCACTTCTGGGTATAAATACTCTTTTTTTTTAAAGTCCCAATAAATAATTAATACAAAGTAGAAGATTGGCATATAAGCAAAAACATACGCAATATGATTCATGAATGTATTTAAAAGTTTTAAAAACTCTCATTGCTCATAGATATATACACACACACGTACGTGCACCCACATTACCTGTGTATACCATTTATACATAAACAAATATAAACAGACATGTATTTGCATATATATGTTTAGAACTTTGACATTATTTACTGCTTTGCTTAAATATAACATGACTACTACGTGGCAGATGCTCAGTAGAGATAACTGTGTTTGTAACGATGTTAATAAGGTCAATTACAGTAGATGAAAGTTATATTTCTAAACACACTCAAATGATTTGAGAGATAGATCCTTACTTTGTCATCACTCCCCTTTATCCATTTTCCCATCAAACATATAAAAACGCTTTTCAAGGATTTAAATCCCAAACCACTGTTCCAGCCTCTGTAGGGACATACGCAATTCAACCCACAATTAATGGACATCATAATGTTAATCAGTGGGCTGACAGCTGTGGGTCCAGACTACTCAAAATTCATATAGGGTTTAGAGTCTTTCTGATATGTCCTTCTAAGAAAGTATGTATGACGTATGTCCATTATTTCTTTGAATAGGACGTTAACTTCCTAAAAATACTGTCTGATATCCTTCTTTTTATATATATTGTTACCTGAATTCTAGGTGTTCAAATGACACCTGTTTATGAAACATATTTTTAAAGAAGGCAAGAAGCATGCTGAAGCATAAAGTGAGGGAGATTTTAAAGGCTTTTTAATGTTGTTAATAATATTTTTACTAAATATGCAACAGGTGGCTACTTTTTACATAAGTAAACAATTCCTCATGTTTTCTAATAGGCAGTTGTATGTACTGGTAAGAGTAACTAGATGTCCAAGTTTAATAAAGTTCTTGCAAAGGCTAAGCCTTAATTAGCCAACTATAAAACTAATGGTAGCTGTGTTATGTGAAGGGTAAAAGCTAGGGGATATAAAAATACTTAAAATAGAGCCTAATACTTCATGGGTGCTCAAGGGTTGTACTTTTAAAAGCTATAGTTATAAATTGAATAATATCAGGTAATTGAATAATACCAGATAACAAATTTCTCAAATCCAGTTCTGCATTTTATATTTTAGAAGATATATTTTGCTTGGTTTTGATAAGTTTCCACTGCCTTTTTTTTTTTAAGATTTTATTTATTTATTTGACAGAGACCACAAGTAGGCAGAGAGGCAGAGAGAGAGGAAGAAGGCTCTCTGCTGAGCAGAGAGCCTGATGTGGAGCTCGATCCCAGGACTGAGATCATGACCTGAGCTGAAGGCAGAGGCTTTAACCCACTGAGGCACCCAGGTGCCCCTCACTGCTCTTTTTCTGTTTGTGGTATTATTGGTTTCACTTCATATATTCTAACAGATATTCTAAAAATACATGGGTATTGACATAAGTAGATATAGTTTCTCTCTTGATAGGCATATCATCAATAATACAAATAGTGTTATTCAAACAGAGAAAACATAAATCTTAGGTATAACAAATATACGTCAATCCCAGGTCATCAAGAATGACATCTTATTTCAGGTGTTTGAATTCCTCATCCACAAACTGTACCCAGAAGAACAAGGCAAAAAACTCACAGAGGAATGTGAGTAGGGAAAGCATACTTTTCACGAATGAATTTCAATACTACGATTTTAGCATAATGTCTTCAATTTAATGTTGCATGCTTTGTCTGCTTCTTATAACTATTTCAAAAAACTTCACTCCTAGAAACTAGGGAGATGATGAGTAAAGAGAAAGGTAATTTCGATAAAATAGAAGGTAGAGCAGTAACATAAAAGGCGGTGGTGACAGCTGGCAAGACTCACAATGTAAGAGGAATTCAAGCTAACTAGTAAAAAGCTGAGATGGGGAGAAAGGAACATAGAAAGTAAGAACAATGATGTTTGGTAAGAAAATCAGTTTCCAAATCCATCATTTCAAAGTTAAACATCTCGAGTGACCTTATACCAATGTTCAATTTTATTCAGAAATTGTTTTGGATAGAAGCATAAGTTTAAAAATTCACTTGAAAGAAAACACTTTAAAAAATCATCTTTTTGTCATAAATCATTTGTCATAAAATATAAATGCAGTCTTTCCTTTTTGTCATAACAAATTAAAATCTTAAAGACAAACCTGCTACCTTTGCCAAAGTCCCACCCTGTTAATGAGTTTTTAGACTTAACCTTATTTCAAATGGAGAAAGCCAAGGAAAGCAGCAGACACATGAGTACCAGTGACTCCCTGTATGTGGCTTTACCTTTAGACGCTTCAGTGACACCTGTAGCACTGGGCACCTTAAGTCATAGGTGGTTAAAGTGAAAATAACATGTTCTCAGTAAATGCTGCACATAACAGACATCTTAAAGATGCTTAAAACTATGAATGGCTTACGTTATAGCTAATTATTCTAACAGCAATTAAAATCATTTAGTAATTAAAGAACAGTGGTGTTTTTCCACTTTCACTGGTGCTCAATCCCGCATTTTTAACTACTGTGGGGTAATTAAGTGTGACTAGTGATCACATTCAAATGTTTATGGGAAATAATGTAAGGATTTCAGAGCATTAAACTGTTAAAACATTTCAAAGCTACCTATTTCTTTAACTACAGTTCTACATCCAAATCACCTACTATTCTCAAAACACATTATAATTAGGTAGCCAAATGTTGTTTTGGGGATAAAATTAAACTTTAAAAAATTCCTGAAAACTCTTTGTTCTTTAAAAATTCTTGAGTCAAAATAACTTTCTATGAAAATTAATTCCATATGCCTTTAATCTGTTTATGCAAACAATCAGACTAATCTGTGAAGGGGGTATTTGATATTTCAAAAAGTTGTTCTTTGAACAAGGAAGCTATATGGTGTGTGTGTGTGTGTGTGTGTGTGTGTGTATGGAGTCTACTTTAAAAAGTAACACATGTTCAATCTTAGAATACACAGAAAGCTCTAATTGAAATAATAAAAGTCACTCAATTTTACTAATTGAAGATCTTAACTATTAACACTTTGGCACATTTTTCTAGTAATTCTATAATATGTTCTCTCTATATAGTATATGTTTTCTTTTCTCTGTATGTATACACAATGTTTTGTATCCATAAATATTATACAATATTATACATAATGTGTTATGTAAACAAAATGTATTATTTATTTAGATATATATAAAGTTATATTTTATGTTTATAAATTCTCTATTATTTTTCTCCTTTCATATATACATATAAGAAAATGTCAGATTTGGGGACAGTCATACAGCTGTCTTTAAGTAACAGGCTATATTTAAACACACTACAAATGCTGAGAAATAATTTTTAACATTAAAGAGCTATCCTATAATTTTCTTTCATTGTGTTTCAAAGTTATTCATAGCTTAAACTATTTTTTTGGCTTTGAAAATAAAAAATCTATCAGAGGAACATTACTCACTCATACGGATACTGCAGAACATTGTATTAACCATTAGAAGCAACAATTTAAAAGCAATAAGACATGTAGTCCATTTGGTTTGTGACTCCAGCACATAAATCACACCAGCTCATACTACCAGCTGAGTGGTGTACTATTTATCGACGGTTCCTTAGAGCAGGTAGCCTGGTGTGTTGAACTATCACAGATAAGAAGAACCACAAAGAACTGGTTGACCATGCTTTGAAGCTGATGTAATAAGATTTCCTTCCCAACTTGAAATAATTAGCTATTATCCATTTACCAGCATGACTTTACTATGAAACTGAAGATTTCAGATCTAAAATAATGTGTTCTGTTTACAATTATTTTTCAGAACATGGGAGCAACTAATAATTGACAGTGGTAACAAAAATAGTTTTTAAAACACAGTATTTATATAAATTATCAAAGATTACCAAAAAAAAATGTTTCATAAGTTCGTTTTCTATGAGAGTAAGCTTAAGTAGGTAAATTGTGGTTTGTTTGTTTTTTAAGTTCACTTTGTTAAATAGAACAGTTATATCCAAACTAACATGATATCACATATTACAGAAGTCTAGCATTTTCTAGAAAGAATAATAAGGATCAAAGGAACACAAAGCAGAAATGATAATTGACTGCATATAGATTTGTTTACTTGCCTTTAAGGAAATGGCTATTTTAAAAAATTAGCATTATATTTTCATTTCATAGTGCTCTAGTACTATGAAAGCTCATAGTGCTTCGACCAATGTGATTTCATATTAAAACATTAATGAAATAAGTAGAAGCAGTGTCTTGTGACTCCAAAAATTTTGGAGGTCTGTCCTCAGGTTTTATCATAACATTGCTTCTATGGCATACATTCAACAACCCCCAACTGTCTTTACATCACCTTACACATTTGCACATATATACATAATTCTCTATCCCAAAAGAACTTCAGTATACCATAAAGATCAGTAAGCTAAGAGTAAGTAGATAGCCTACATCTAGAGTGACTTTGGTGAAACTCCAGAGATTTAAACATAAAAGGAAAGAGAATTTTTTGCTTACAAAGGAATGATCAGATTGGCATCCAAGTTCTTATCAATGGCACTAGATATAGCCCTACATGTAGGTGTATTATCCATGGGGGAATGTCCAAAGATCTCATGAAACTCTGTGAACTTGTGCTTGTGTTTTATAATGTTGTGTTTTTATAGCATAAAATCTTGTCACCTCTGTGGCCCCAAATACACATCTTGATTTTGTAATAAACAGTATGTCAAGACCTGTTTTGAGTTTTCAACTTTTAGAGACAATTTCCACAAAACACCGGAGGCTTAATGGGGGGGCGGGTAGTGGCAGGGATGAACCTGCTACAAAGTGTGATAATGTGAAAGTCATGCTGAATCAAACAAAAGTTGGGAGATGGAATGAAAAAATGACAGGGCAAAAAAAGGATAATAAGCTTTCACTTCACATTGTGGAAAGTTACAATATATTAAGTTTATTATATGTATAATTATAATTCTAGCCAAAAGGATTTTTTTTTTAATTTTAAAATATGAATGACAGAAATTAGAACCTGGAAAAACACATATAGGTAAAAATGTTGTATTCTTCATCTTTCAAAATGAGAAATCAATAAACACTTTTGAAAAGGTTTATTATGCAAGAAAGAGAAGTATATTGCAACAGAGTCATGAAAGTCACTAGAAAAATAACTAAAGCAGAAGAGGGAGGAGGTAAAAAGAGTTACTTCAGGAAAGTGGAACTGAAGGGAAGAGTAGCAGGGTCTTCAGTTACAATTCAAAATAGATCAAAGAATAAACAGTGATCATTTCCAGAGTGAAAATGAAAAGCCAAGTGTCATGAGGAAGGGGCATTCACTTTCTACTTTGTATTACTGTAATTCTGGTTTTTTTTTTAAAGCAATGAATAAAAATAAAATCCTCTGTAATTACTTTGTAATTAAAAATGAAATCATTATTGAAAGAGTATCAGGAGTTTATAGTCTTGACTTGGCCATTTTAAAATGTTTTGATAATAGATGAATCATTTAATCTCTTAAGCTTCAATTATTTTTATTAAAAAATAAGGACATTAATACCTACACTCACATCTTATATCATTATGAATACATGGAGAGTGTTTTATAAACAAAAAGATAACACATGTAATGGAAGAAATGGAATGCCTAGTCTTGGTGAAGAATTATAATGATGATATTCATTAATTTTGCTTCTCAGTTTGTAAGCTATTTCTCAGTGTTAATTTGGAAATTTAAAGATTGTTATGAGCACGTTGAGGACATTGGGTATTATATAGTCTAAGAATAAAGGGGAGAAGTTCAAATTCAAGCTGTTATGTGTAATTATTAAAAGGAATATACATTTACAATCACATCAAGCTCTCCATTGTCTACATATCTCAAGTATTTTGCTCAGGCTCAAAGTTCCTGTTGAGGGACACAGATTGGAATTTATAATAGAGTAAAACCTAGCTTGGATTAAATATCAATTTTACCTAATTTCCAACTTTTATATGGCCTTCACAAATAAGAATTATCAATAATTTATCAGAACATCTGGAATGGAGTTTCAGGCTGGCCATTTGCAAGCTTTCTGATCTTTGGGGAAAAAGTGCAAGATACTCTGAATTTGGAATTCCCAGGTTTATAATGCTGGGGTGGTGGTGGTGAGGAGGTGCTGATGTCATCTTCTTCACAGCGTTATATAAATATAAATGTATATGCAAAATAAAATATGAACTTCAGAATCGAAATGAGTTTAAATATTCAAGATCTTC
Organism: Lontra canadensis; assembly: GCF_010015895.1. Taxonomy (NCBI): domain Eukaryota; kingdom Metazoa; phylum Chordata; class Mammalia; order Carnivora; family Mustelidae; genus Lontra; species Lontra canadensis. Next base: position 2,928,036 of record NW_022631070.1, on the reverse strand, counting down.
CTATTAAAATGGTATGGACCTACATTTCAAATCATAGGGAATTATGTAGTAGCAGTCACTTGAGCTGATTATTTTATTGCTATTAACCACTACTTGAGTTGGTCTTAATGGTCTTCAAGGTCTTAAGAAATACAGTCTCTGGAACATAAGCAGCAGAGGGCATATGGCATATTTTGTCTGTTTCAGTGTAATCAATGTCTCTTTGTCCCTTGTAGGGACTACCCTACAAGGCAGGCCTCTAGGCATCTGTGAGAATACTTTAGCAAGTGCTCTTCCTACATGTAAAGAAAGAATTATAATGAGAATACATTACATTTGCTAGGGTGTGAGACTGGGATTCCAGAGCTTTGAATGTAGGTCCATATCTAAGTGCATCTGCACTTCTGGGCAGCTCATATAACTTCCCTGCGGCTCATGTTACTCATTTGTTAATTTAGGGCTGACTTAATCCAAAATTTTAGGGCCCCTGGGTGGCTCAAGCAGTTAAGCATCTGACCCCTAATATCAGTTCAGGTCTTGATCTCAGGGTCATGAGTTCAAACCCCGTGTTGGGCTCCACGCCAGGTGTGAAGCCTACTTTAAAAGAAAAAAAGAAAAGAAAAGAAAAGAAAAGAAAAGAAAAGAAAAGAAAAGAAAAGAAAAGAAAAGAAAAGAAAGAAAAAAATTCCACAGTTTCTTGTACCTCAAAGAAAATCTCTTCTTCTAGAGTACTCTTCCATTTCTTAGCTTCACACTTAGCTAAATGATCATGTCCTAGGTCACATCATATAGTTTCAATTCATGCCAAGGAAGAAGAATCAAACTAAACTAAAACAGCTGTGATCCAATTAATGTATTTACATTAATATTTTCAGATTCAAGGTCTTAACTCCATTGAAAACTAAAAGAAAAATTTTCAGAGCCCACTAAATCAAATGGTGTAGCTACAGGATTAATTTAACTTCATAAACCAAGTAGTACCTTACTTTTCTTAGAATCAAATGTAATTGCTTTACCTGAGTACAGCCTGTGTTTTCTCTTATTAAGTAGTGACATCTGCCAAATGTTATTTAAGAGATGTCCATGAGCACATAAAGAAGAAATTCCTGAAATTTCTACTGATCAGCCCGTGGATGATGAACCCAGCCATTGGTCCCTGTCTGTACAAGATGAGTCTGCTTGACTGTCTGCTAGGGCAGACAGTGACAGCTGATCTGCTTTCAGATACAACATGAGGAAACCATCTTTGGTCTCACTTGGGAGTCAGATTTTTAGAAACACAAGGGCACAACAGAGAGATGTTAGGAGACTTGAGAAAGAATAGGACTATTTCATACACATTTCTCTTTTGTTTAGGACAATTTCTGAATTTAAGTTTCTCTTTGGTATTTTTACTCAGAAGAAAAAAGTTATAATTAACTTCATTCCACTGAGGGTTTTATATTATAATAAATATTAATTATTATTATTTGTGGATATTAAAAATGTGCTCTATGTACATTAAAACAAATCCTTATCTAGGAGACTGAGTTGTTTTTTTTTTTTTAACATGTTATTTATTTGTTTATTTGACAGAGAGAGCGCGAGAGGAAAAGAGCAAGCACAAGCAGGTCTAGCAAGGAAGGAGAGGGAGAAGCAGGCTCCCCAGTGAGCAGGGGATCCTAGGATCATGACCCAAGTCAAAAGCAGATGCTTAACCAACTGAGCCACCCAGGTGCCCCTAAGAGACTGAGACTGACACAATATATTGACTAAAATAGGACTGAATACAAAGTAACCACACGTTCTAGCAAGTCAACAGTTTCAAGCTAAAAGAAACTACATGACCCCATTACTTTTAAAGGCAATTGGAAAAACAACCTGTACCCTAGAATAAGCCTGATGCTGGAATAATTCAAGGGGGATAAAAATAACAGAATATGTATGTGACTTGTGAGAGCCTCTAAGTCAAATAAATGTTAGTTATTTCCCTCACTAACACTGATCCTTATTGTCAAAGGGATTTATTCAGCCTTAGCTATTAATTATCCCTAATGTTCAAATACTTCTACCATTGGTAAGATGGAGTAGTTGAAATTCCTGAATCTGATGTAAAAATGCACATATAATTATACCTCTCTTATTACAAAACTGTTATACATGTATCTGACAGGCACACACACAGGCTATAAAAGTTTTCCTTAGCAAAGGCACAAGGATGTTGTTATAGTTAAGAATTGCTATTAAAAACTGGACTGCTACATGCCAGAAAATAAAACTGTACGATGTACTGCAAGGACTTACAGAATTCAGTTCCCATCTCTAGGAACAAAAGGGAGGCTGTGCTATATGCTCTCACACACAAATGATTCTGGCTGTGTTAACCCACAAAACACATGCGATTGGACCATCCGATTGGAGGTTTCTAAAATAAAGTGTGATGGAAAACAAAAATGTGGACGGGGAACTAGAAGATTGCTTTCATTGATCACGAAGGCAGCTCCACATCGGAATTTGATGGCATCTTCATGTTTTACAGAAATGTACCATCTTCAAATTACTGTATACATTCCTCTCCCTACATGCTGCTTTTCCTTTTCATGTCCACCAAAGAGGAATAAATATTAAACTGAGTCATTCTTTGTTAAGCAATTAAATGACCCTGGTAGAAAGTAGAATCTAGAGCTCTCAGAAAGCCCTTAGAATCTCAGCCAAATAAAGAGGTACCAAACTGGAAAGGAAAACCGTCTGAAGGCAAAGTCCTTCAATGTTCGCTTCTGCCAGGAGTTTGTCTCAACCGAGAAGACATGAACTAGAGAGTTGCTAAGGTCAATAGGGAAACCAAGATTAACTGTGAGTTCTCTCATCACCTGGAGTTATGAATTGAATTGTGTTCTCCCAAATTCACATGTTGAGGCCTAACCCCCAAAAGGACTATATTTTGAGAGAAGACCATTAAAGAATAAAGGTTAAATGAGGTTATAAAAATGGAGTCCTAATCCAATAGCCCTGGTGTTCTTTTTTTGGGGGGGAGGGCAATCATTTTTTTTTTAATTAACATATAATGTATTATTTGTCCCAGGGGTACAGGTCTGTGAATCATCAGGCTTTTACACTTCACATCACTCACCATAACACATACCCTCCCCAGTCTCCATAACCCAATCACCCTCTCCCTACCCCCCCAACCCCGACAACCCTCAGTTTGTTTTGTGAGATTAAGAGTCTCTTACGGTTTGTCTCCCTCCCGATCCCATCTTGTTTCATTTTTTCCTTCCTTACCCCCCCAAACCCCCCACTTTGCCTCTCAAATTACTCATATCAGGGAGATCATATGATAATTGTCCTTCTCTGATTGACTTACTTAGCTCAGTATAATACCCTCTAGTTCCATTCATGTCATTGCAAATGGCAAGATTTCATTTCTTTTGATGGCTAGCACTGGTGTTCTTATAGGAAAAGGAAGAGACACCAGAGTTCACTCTCTTTCCACACATACCCACAGAGAAAAGGTCACGTGAGGTGTCTGTCTGCATGCCAAGAAGAGCAGCCTCACAGAAACTAATCCAGCCAACACCTTGATCTTGGACCTCCAGCCTCCAGACTAGTGAGGGAAAAAAATAGTTCTGTTGTTTAAGCTATCAAATCTGTGATACTTCATTTGGCAGATTAATATACCTTGTATAAAGACATATGTTTCAAAACTCTTTATAAACCTTTTTTTCTTTTTTTCTTTTTTTTTCTGAGTAACTACTAAGAACTGGTCCATTTTACTTCATTATCTCATTTAATCATCAGAAAACCCACAGGAGGTGAGAAACTGCTCTCATCTAATCTATGTAGAAACTGACATTCCAGTGGCTAATGACATCTCCAAAGTCACACACATAGTAAAGAACGGGGCAAAATCACACACATAGTAAAGAATGGGGCAGAGGTTTTACCAAGCATGAATTTAATACCAAAAGCTATCCTATTTGGTGATCCACAATGCCAAAGCACTAATCTAAGCATCAGAAAGCCCAGATTCAATTTTTTTTCAGTTCTAGTTCCAGCAGCTGTGGGGCCCTGGGTGAGGCCAAGGGCAGAGACAACAGTTCTGAAGAGTTTCAGCCAAAGAGTCTCTGGAAAGTACAGCAGGCATGGTTGAAGGTGGTGAGAACCTCCTTCCTCTAATGAAAGAAGGCATAGCATCAAGTGAAAGGCTGTCTCCTTCCTTTCTGTGCACCTATTAGAATGCAGGTAGCTAAGGTTATATCCAAATTTTATAATTACTTAGAGGGTATCTGACTACTTACAAGAAAAGATCTTGGAAAACTACATTTTGGAAGCACTCCCCAAGAAAACAACATATCTGTATTTAACAAACTGCAAATCATGCACAAAACTTCCAAAGAGTAGAAACCCTTTGGCATGAAAAGCAGAAGCCAGAATAAATAGGACAACAGAACTCAGAGAAAGCATAGAAAAAAAAAAAAAAGGGTGGTGGTGGGGGGAGCAGAAGAAAACTTATAGGGAACGATAGCATTCTCAGATAAAAGAACATATATCTATGAAAAAAACAGAGTCCTATAAAACAAAAAAGAAGAATAGGAAAGACTGCATGGAGATTACCAATATGGAAGTAGAAAATGAACAATAAATGTAAGGATTTGAAAGTGAAAACATTGACGACTTTTATAAGAAAGAAGAATAAACAAAAAGAATCATGGAAAGTGAGAGAGAAGACAATACAAAATCAATTCATAATCCAAAATATGTGACTGATAAATACCCTAATAGAATAACAAAATAAAAGAACTAATATAAGTTCTAGGCAGAGGAAGCAGAATAGAGATGAGAACAACATTAACTCTATATGTATATCTTCTATTAGTGTTCTGTATTAAACATATATATTATCTATGTATAAACTATATTACACATATCAACATATGTAAACTATATATAATACACACATATTATGTTTTTATGTATTACATATATATTATCTACTATAAATTAACACATACACATATGTACTATGTATATAATATATCCATAATAACACTTCTCCGAACTAAAAGACACACATTTTTAGCATGGCAACACCAAGTAATCCCCAACACCAGGTGGGAGAAGAAGGGACTCACACAAAAACGTAGCTTTCGTAATTTCAAAACATCAAGCATAAAGAGGTTTTAAAAGCTCCAAAAGTTAAAAACAACAACAACAAAAACCCCACACATACCAAAAAATGGATATCCACATAGCTTCACACTGATCAACAGCAATCCTCAAAGCCAGAAGACAGAAAAAGATGTGTCTTCAAGGGGCATCTGGGTGGTTCAGTCAGTTAAGAATCTGCCTGTGGCTCACGTCATGATCTCAGAGCCCTGACACTGAGCCCCACGTTGGGCTCTCTGCTCAGCGGGGAGTCTGCTTCTCCCTCTCTCTCTGCCCCCCAGGTCAGGCTCGTTCTCTCTCTCTTTCCCCCTCAAATAAATAAAATCTTAAAAAAAAAAAAAAAGATGTGTCTTTACGAGTAGAGTTAATGTTACTCCTCACTTAGAATTCACTATACAATCAAATGATCTACTTAGTGTAAAAGCAGATTAAGTCCTTTTTGAGGTAAAAAACATCACAGCAAATTTACCACTGATATATCCTTTCCCACAGGGGCGACTGAATGATATGACCCATTAAAACATGTGTTTCAATACTGGCAGCAAGTGGAAACATTTTCAGCGATGAAGTGAGAGCTGTTCCTGTGTGCCACCTGTGTGACAGGGCTGGCGGTGATGACACAGCAGAAAGGTGGCATCTGGACACAGAAATAATACGGAGACATGAGCTTTGTGTCTATCTACATTGAGAGGGTTGATGCAGTCTTCCCAGAAAATTTGGGGGTGAATTAATGACTGAATGATTAATGATTAATGTCTAATGATTAAAAACTGAACAAGTAAAAAAAAAAAAGAGAGAGAGAGAATATTAGTCATGCAAAAAAAAAAAAGGAAAGGAATTACTAATCTTAACATTTTGGTCACTCAACTTTAAATACTATTTATATAGTTATGATGATATATAAACAGAATGATATATAAACAGAATATAAACAGAATGTTGATCTAACCCAAAATCATTATTTTGGGAATATAGAGGAGTGGAGGATATTAGTGTATGGCAGAAGATAGAGGAAGGAAGTATAAAAAATATCTAAATACTTGGTTTTTAGGAAGACATCAACAGACATGAAAAACTGAGCAACTGTTGGAAATATATGCCTTCGTGAAATATGGAACTAACTATGACAGAAACAAAGCAAAGGAAATCACTGAAGTCGTTTTCCCTGGGGAGCAGAAATTGCGAAGGAATAGGAATGAGGAAAGAAATGTGAGTTTTGTATTTCAAGCTCCTGATTTATGAAACAACATGCCATTTCATTTTAATAAACATTTTGTTAAAGTCAACACATTTGAAACTAAAGAAAGGCAACATTTCACAGAGTGGCTGCCATGATTCCTTCAGAGGTAAGAGATGACGCTCTTCATATAAAATTTGGACTCGGAAAGGTCAGAAAGACAATGAAGCAGAAGTTGGACAACTGTGGGCCTGTCGACCAAACCCAGCCTACACCTGTTTCTGTATGACCCACAAGCTAAGGATAGTTTACAGAGTTTTAAATGTTGAAAAAAATCAAAAGAACAGTATTTCACGCAATTGAAATTGCCAACTCAAGTGTACTGAGTTAAATAGATCCTCCACCCCCAGAATTCGTCTCTACTAGATCCTTGCAAACATGACTTTATTTGGTTCCAGGGAGCGGACAGATGTAATCCCATTATGATGGGGGTCATATCAGAGTAGAGGAACCCTAAATCCAATAGGACTACTGTCCTTATAAGGAGAGAGACATTTGGACCCAGAGACACAGACACACAGGGGAGAATGTCATGTGGAGCCCGAGGCAGAGAGTAAAGTGCTTGTAGGCACCCATCGGAAGCTAGGAGAGAAGCAAGGAGCGGATCCTCCTTCAGAGACCCCAGAAGGAAACCACTGTGCCAGCACCTTGATTCCTAATCTCTGGCTTCCAGAACTGAGAGAGGATAAATATAAGTTGTCTTCAGCCACCCATTTTCTAGTAAGTCTTTACAGTAGACTTGGAAATGAATACAGGCTGGGAAAAAGGCTTGTAGCCGTCGGTACCTATGATCTGACCACAGCTGAGCCGATATGACAGCAAGCCCACTATCATTAAATTCGCCATTATAAAAAATTACAATGAATTCTACTTTGAGTGATACTGTCTACACAATAGGCTGCAACTTCCTTGTGATTTGGTAAACACAGAGCATGTCTTAAGCAAAGGGGACAATGACACCAGACACCAAAGGTTGGGTGAAATACGCCAGGGACATCCTTAATAGTGAAAATAACATCCAGGAGTTACAAGACACAGCTTTGCAAAATGGTAATAAGTAAAAACGAAATGAAGATGTCGGGATCTGTGGGATATTAAAAAGCAACACAGAGCCCCTGGCCCGGGTAACCATGATTATTGAACTCGGGATAGAAGGAGACCATCGAGCAAGCCACCCTTATGATGCTCCCTTGGTAGGGAAGTTGGTCCAGCTGAACTGATAGGGCCTCTTTGGCTCCAATTTCTCATTTCTGGGCTCCCACCATCTGGCACAGTTATTTTTCCTGCAACTCTTTACAGACAGGGAGGGGGGAGGGCTGATGCATGAATTCTATGGCCTTCTATTAAATGGAACCACTGGGGCCTATATGCTTAATTTCTGGACACAAGCAATAAGGAAGACCGACAGACTGATTTCTCCATGTTGATAGCATCTATGTGCCAAGGACAAGACTTTGGTATTACACTCTTCTGAATTTGAAGGTGATTACATATATTGATGAACAAGATTTAAAGTTAAAAAAAAAAAACTAAAACCAATATTCTTATGAATTTTTGTTTTAATATTTTTTAAAAAGGGCAGCTGAGATGGAATAATTTTTTTTGGATAATTTTTCTTTTGCAATGACACCCCATCCCTATAACAGAGAATAAGAGTACAGAATTTTAAGGTTTCAAAAAGGTTTTGTTTTCCCTATAAAATCTCTCCATTTTATTCATCTAACTCTGTCTACTTTTACCTAAGGATAATTTTTTTTTAAACATTGTCATCTCATGAGGGTTAGACAGTATTTTAAAAATTGAATCTTTTGATGTTTACAGGTAAATTAAAAACACTGCATAGTTTGCATATGAAATAAAATGCATGTTATAAAATGAGTACTTCTCAACTTCCAAATATCCTGACGATAACCTATCAACAGAACCCACCAAATATTCTCCAAGCTTTAACATTATTTAAATGTCAAACTGCATGAAAACTATTCCCTTCAGTAGATACCAAAGTCTCCTCGTTGCTCATAATGACTCCAGGGTTGCCTAGAAAATTGGTTCCCACAGTTCTATTTCACTAATGAAGTCATACAAACCGTGAGGAAGGTGGCACTGTTGACCCTTCTGCTGCCATATGCCAAATTTTAAAGGTAACATGATAACAGTTTTGGATACAGAAACAAAGCCAGCCTATGTGTAACCACACAACCAGGGGAATGACAAACAAAGATGCTATAGAATGGAAATAGATAATTTCAGACAAGAGGAATGTAAAATAATCCTTCTTGCCCTGTTTCCTGTACAATAGCATGTTCATACCTTTCTGTTCCCCTTCTTTTCTTTTTCACCTTTAAAGGCAAATAAAGAGTTTTGTTTTGTAACATGGAGAAAAACCACCTTGAGAGTGTTCCTAATTCCTCCAACTTTCACATACAATAAAAAGTGCAAGAACTCAGTCTATGTTATAAAATTAGGCACCAACGCTTGGAAAAAGCATCTTGATATAAGATTCATTAGGAATGGGTCATTAAATATTTATTTACTGTTTTCTACTGGGTTCCCAAATGATTCAAATTCTTATGATAGCCTTTTACTTATTTAAAATAAAAGAGAATAATTTAAAATAAAAAGATGCATAAAAATATACAGGTAGGAAATATTTCTCATGAATATGCTTTCACTTAAAAATGACTGAAATGTACCTAAAAATTCACCTTGGTTTATTAGGACATTAAAACATTGATTAATCTGTAACTGCAAGAACACATGCTTTAATGTGCATTTAAAAATATGTTATAGATATTCAATAAGAATTGCAAAATAGCTTTATGAAGAAGGTAAGGAACAGTCAAGCATCTGTCTCAGAACAAAAGCAGCCTGAACTGAAACAGTCTCAACCATCTCTAAATGTCGATGCCATTTTGCAATCATCATCACTATCCCTATCCATGGATGGATATTCAGTTACTCATAGCATGGTTGAGTCAACTGAATGAAATAAATGGTCCATGTGGTGTGGGTTTTAACACTGGTAAATAGTATTATTTTCACAAGAAGAAAGGGAAAGCGATTAAAATAGAATCAAAACTCTAAAACGAGTGCATTCATTCAATCCCCTTTATATAACCGAGTGTTTTGGTTAACACTGGGGAAACAGAAGTTATAAAAAGAAAAAAAAAAAGCAAAACAGGAATAAAATAACATTACAAATAAATGTGTTCCAAGGGAAGGATCAAAAAAGAAAGCATAGTAAATACTATAGAAAAATGTAAGTGTAGACAACAAGTCAAGGCTTACTCTTGGTTATTTCTTTTTTTTTCTTTTTCTTTTCTTTTTTTTCTGACATAGTACAAAATCGGCAAAAATAATAAAATGAAATTTCTTTTATTTCATTCAAACAACCACCGCCACCACTACTGGAGATAAGTTAGAATATCTGGGTTGGGATTTAAAGGCTACCTTTTCTAGCAACTTGCTGTAAAATTTATTTTCCTCATCTATAAATTGGAGATGAGCAATATCATGACTTCTGTGAGAAACTGACTGCTCCATATTTCTTACTCTGCGGCAAGTGTTTTCTACTCTTTTCACGTGCGTGAATTCCCATGATCTCAACAAAAATCCTAGGCAGTAAGTACAAACATTTCCATTTTATTCCTTGAGTTTCAGGAGGCAAGAGAAATTCGGTAATTCACCCAAATAACCCAGCTTGTGAGTGGCAGAGACAGGTTGGAAAGCTGACATTCTGGCTCTGAGTCTTACATTTTCAATATGAGACAATGGGAGAAAGCACTGGGAACACAGTAGGTCTACAATCTGTTTCCATCCCCCAACAGCTTTTAAACCAAGTGTAAGTTATTTCCAGGTGATCTGTACTTTATACAGTATATTCAAATGTTCCATGAAGTGATACATATTATATGAAAACACTTGCAGCCTCTGATGCGGCATGTACGCAGAGATTATTACTATCAGGGCTGGTTATTGAAAAGTGACTTTATCTTGGAATGATGGGTCATATGTAGGAAGTCAGGATATCTTGAAATAAATCCATCTGTCTATAAATAATAGGCTATTTTCATAACACACAGCAGTTATGGGTCACTACAAATCTACAATCTCAAAGGATACATTTTGTCTTCGGGAGATGTGTGTGGGGAGGTTTCCTGTGTTATATCATGTTGAAAATAGTAAATGTTTCCCTGAGGCCCAATTAAGCATGATAAATCTCAAGTTGGTCCTCATAAAGCAAGAGTCAGTAAGCAACAAATTGTTTAAAAGTTGTTTTAAGATCATGCTTTCGTACAGAGCTAGTACTTCCCACAGTAACTGTGGCACCACCATTTGATATAATTCGAGTTATTTTTATGGGTTGTGATAGATCTGTCTTTATCAAAAATTCCCATCCAAAGCAGATTAATCTTCGGAAGAAAATGGAGACTGTAGATAGCTATTATAGGAATTCTGTGAAACCGAGACATATTCGTCATAGAATATCTCTCAGGGTCTTTGGGAAAACAAAGTTTGCTTAAAGCAACATACCATGAATCAACTGAGTATTTACTGAGCTCCTGATATATATTTAACTCGTACAAGAATACTGTGGGGTTTTTTGACTTTATAATATGGGAACAAAAGAATAAAATAATCATAGAATACTAGAAAGTGATAGCTAAGTAGTTCCTGAGCGTATCATCTGGAATGTATCTGGCTGATTGGAATAGAGTTAAATCCTGGTGCTAGACTAGAGCTTCACATGCAGCGGGGATGAAGTTTTACAAATGATGCTTAAGCTCTTTAGGCAAACGATGAAAGATGTGAGTGTGGACACCTACCAGTGTGCATGTCTTACTCACAAACATTTGAGAGAGTCAACCGGACAGCAATACAAACAGTATATTTTGGATCTGGAGCATGACCGGAAAAAAGTGACTTTTCTGTGGAAATGGGGAAGATGTGATTGCTTCTCATTGTTCCCTTTGTGTCATTTAACTACTGGTGAATACAACTGTCATAATTGAACTGTACCTACAACTGAGCCTGCAAAGGCCATGAGGTTACTTCCTAAGTCAGATTGGAGAATATGTTAACAGCATTGCAAACAGTATTACAAGACCCCAAGCTCCACCGTATGTATATCCCACTTTCAACACATACACTGGTCATTGCTACTCTTTACCCAATCCTTCCATTTAATACAGCCTCTTACTGGGCTTGAGGTTGGCAAAGGAAATGATATTTGTTTAAAGTCACTATAATATTTATCAATAAAATGATTTTCAGGTGGAAATGGCTTCCCTTTCCCAATAAAATAACCAACACCCAAGACTGTCTCTGATCATCCTTGGACAAGATGGGGAGCTGGCTGGGAAGAGCAGGCTGACTGGCCAGCTGACCTCTACCAGTGCCTTTCCACATGGACTTCGGGAAGGGGAAAGGAGAAGAGAGACAGTCAGCCTCATCCATATCTAGAGCCTCCAAGAGAAGGAGGAGTAGTACACCCAAGACAAACCAGGGTACCAATCCATGAGCAGAAGGAAAAGATGCTGTGTAGGCAAATATAGTGAATGTCCACTTTACACATTCCTCCACATTCATCTTAAATTGCCTTATCTATTTCATCAAGCTAAGCATCTAGGACAGCAAATGCCTCCCAGGAACTAGATCTCTAATTCTGCTATATGATGGGGGCATGTTTAAAATCTGTCTTTGATCTCCATTCCCAACACCACGGCCCCAGTCCATGCTGCAGTTGGTGCCACAGGGAAATGCTCTGAAGGCTTCCTAACTGCTGTCATTTACCTTTTCCTATTCTTTCTTGATAATGACCTTTGATATGCAAAAAAATCCAACTTTGATGAAGTCCATTTTCTCTATTTTTTTCTCTGGCTGCCTAAGCTTTTCATGTCATACCTAAGAAACTATCGCTTAATTGCTTAAGTCTTTAAGGAAAATGATTATGAATCTATCTTCAATGAATTGTATTAAATTGCAAGAGTTTCCATGGACATAGTATATAGGCCCAACTTCACACAATTGGACTAAGGAATCCAGAGTACACAGCACATTATAGAGGATGCAGGCTTACAGATTTTGCTCTTCAAAAAGTCTTGACTGTGGTGATAACTTGCAGTCTATTGCAGAACTAAGTATCCATAAAGTAAACTGAGATTGACTGAATTTTAGACTTCTAAATTGAACTTTATATATTTTTCAGTGGTTCATGTAAACCATTTCATACATATAGCAAAAGATGGTCTATCAATTAGCTATTGCTGCTTAACACAGGACTCCAAACTTAGTACCTCTAAAACATTTTTTTTCCAAGTAGCTCACAATTCTGTGGGCCTTCTTGGATGCTTCCTGCTAGTTGCTCATGGGTCTGAGCTTAGCCAGTGTGGGATGGTGTTTGGGCCATTTTCATTCACCCATCCCACAAGTGGCATGATCTCAGCCGGGTCATAGGAGTGACCGGATCGCCTGTGTGTTATCATCCAGGAGACTAGCTCAACTTCTTCCACAGTGGTCATGGGGGTCCCAAGACCAGCAAGGCAGCAAATTCCAGTGAGCAAAGTCTTTTTCAGTCTATAGTTGCTATCATTTTATGAACCAAAGTGACCCACATGACCAAGCTCAGAGTCAATGTGAAAGAGTCCTACCAAAACACTCGCATTCAGGGAGAGGGATTACTGCAGCCATTTTTTTTCCAAACAATTTCTCCCTACCTGCCCTTAGACTCAACAGTTCCTGTTCCTGCATCACACAAAGCATACTTATCCCTGAGACTCACAAAAGTATCATCATCATAGCATCAGGCGTGAAGTTCAGGATCTTGTCATCTAAATTATGTTTAGATATAGTTGAGGATACCTAGATTCAGTTTTTTGCATGCAGATCTCTTGATACAAAGACTTAAGTGCTAAAAGCAACAAGTTATCGGTCGTCAGATACTCAACCTGCAAAGATGAGAAAGGGATAAAGAACTATGACAGACATTTCTATTCACAGGAAGAATCAGAGGGAGCCTGCAATCACCAGTCCCTAATCCTGCCAGATAACTGTTGTCAGGTTCCCCAGCACAGGGCACATCAGGAATGCTCTTTGACCAGGAACTGCTTCTCTTTATTGAGAGTGGCTCCTCAATAGTAGTAGTCCATTATTTTTTATTGGTCCATGGGTACAATCCTTCAATCACTGTTTTCCGTAGTTCCTGGTTTCACCCTGTAAGTTCTGAGCTCTGCTCCCTAAGAATACTTACAGAAAATGGGTACCTAAGGAATACTTCGGAAAGTTTAGTTTTGGGGTTTTTTTGGTATTTTTTGAACCTCTTCACCAATTAGCTCACCCTGAACCTTCACCTTGGGCAACCACAATTCTGTTCTTTGTATCTATGGGCTTTTTAATTTTTCAATATATGCCATATGTAAGTGAGATCATATAGTATTTGTCTTTCTCTGATTTATTTCACTTACCATGATGTCCTCAAGCTCCTTTAATGTAATAGCAAAAAGCAGGATTTCAGCCTTCTTCATGGCTGAGTAATAGTCCTTTGTGTGTGTGTGTGTGTGTGTGTGTCCCAAGTTTTCTTTATTCATTTATCCATCAATAGATATTTAGGTTGTATTCATATTTTGACTACTATAAATAATGCTGCAACCAACATGGGGGGGGTTACAGGTATCTTTTCAAGTGACTGCTTTATTTTCTTCATATAAATACCCAGAAGTAGAACTGCTGGGTCATACTGTTTTATTTTTATTTTTTTGAGGAACCTCCATACCGTTTTCTATAGTAGTGGCACCAATTTACTTTCTCACCAGTAGTGCACCAGGGACCCCTCTTCTCCACATCCTCATCAATGATTGTTGTTTCTTGCCTTTTTGGTAACAGCCTTTCTAACAGGTACGAAGTGATATCTCATTTCGGCTTTGATAGTCACATGCAAAAGAATGAAACTAGGCCACTGTCTTACAGCAACAAAATATACCACAAAACAGATTAAAGATTTACTTGTGAGACCCGAGACCATAAAACTCTTAGAAGAAAACATAAGTGGTCGGTTCCTTGATCGATCTGAATGATATTTTGGACTGACAAAATAAACAAGTGGGACGACATTGAACTAAAAAGCTTCTGGATCATTAACAAAGAAGGTACATGCTAGCTAAGCAGGAGCCAGCCAAGTAGAGAAAGCACAGGGTCCCCCCTCACCACTCCATCACTTGCCAACTGAGGAAATTACCTCAATTTACCTCACTTCGCTAGACCTTAGTATTTACCTGAGCACAGGGCTGGTATGAGGATTAAATATGACAATTCATATGAAATGAATAATATATTGTTCTGTTCATAGTAATTACTTCATAGTTGGTAGCTGCCGCTGCTCTTGGCATTGTTGTTGAAGCTGGTGTTGCTTTATTATTAACAAAGGAGTTGTTACATCTATTTGACAGACAGAGGTCACAAGTAGGCAGAGAGGCAGGCAGAGAGAGAGGAAGGGAAGCAGGCTCCCTGATGAGCAGAGAGCCCGATGCAGGGCTCGATCCCAGGAGTTGTAACATCTAAATACCAGGTTTTGTACATGCAAAAAAGAACATTCTCTGACTTAACTAAGCATGGGATGCTATCTCTTTTGCTGATTTAAGAGTAAAGTTGTAAACCTACTAGAAGAAATATTATATATAATGTATGTAATATATAATATGAATATGAATATCATATATTAATATAATATATATCGATATAATATATAACATAATAACAACTCTATTTATATGTGTGTGTGTGTGTGTGTGTGTGTATATATATATACACACACAGATATATATATCTGTAAAGACAAATTTATAAGTCCTAAGACAAGTTTATAACCCAGAAGAACAAATCAAGGAAGCTCTGTAGCATAGATACTTCCTGGCTTAGAAGTTACACAGTTCAGTTGTATTTTTGCTTTCTCAACTTGGGTATTTTCCCAAAGAAACAAAGAACACCAGAAATGCAAAATCTTGACTTCATATGTGTTGAAGTCAACTACCCGACCATCTGAAACATCTGAGCACAGCTGCAAAGCTCAGCAAAGACAACATTATCTGAAGAACGGTGACCAAAAGGAGTAAGAACTGGTCTGATCTCAAACTTCTCCAGAATAAAATGGAATTCCCGCAGATAGAGAAGTTGCTATCCAAAGTACGCAGGGAAACCAAGTGCAAATCAAGAATTTTATAAATAACCTAACTGTAACTCAAATTAAAAAGCAGTAAAATGAAAAAAAATGAAAACCTATAACCCATCTTTCCTAAAAATAATAATAATAATAATAATAATAACAACAACAACAACAACCCACAATAACAAGAACAACAGAACAAAGTAATGGAGGATTAAATTCAACTAACCAAAAGAAATGACTGGAAAAGCTACTATCAAAGAAATGACAATGCCATGGAATTTATTTTACTTTAGGGCAATCTAAAGCAAATATGTTATTTATGGGTAAAGAAAAGAATGTTTATGTCATAGTACTTAATAATGCAGAAATAATATAAAAGTTTTGAGGAAAGACATAAGGAAAGTGGAAAATAGTGTAAACATACTGATTTCATCATCTTTTACAGCAAGGAGATGAACGGTACAAATTAAGCATGAAAAAGTAGGAGGATATATGTAAATATGAGCATAAAGGTAAAAAGTAAGGAAAATCATTTTATATACTGAAATTAGGTAGTGAAATTAAGGCAGGCATATTCAGGGAATAGAAATGTATTTCATTCTTGCTTATAGTATGAAATCAATTTATATTACATAAAATATGAAATATGGGTAAAAGATAGAATTATAGGCATTTATGTAGATTTGATGCTACACCAATTAAAATTCCAGTATTTTTTTTTTAATTCCAGCTTATTCTAAAATTCACCCAGAAACACAAAGGACCAAGAACTGCCAAGGAAACTTGAAAGTCTAACAACAAACCTAAAAGACGTAACACTACCAGCTATCAAGACTTGTTGTAAAAAGATAACATGGCATCAGCACAAGGACTAACCTACTAGCCAAGGGAACTCAACAGTGAATCTGAACCAGACACATCTACATGTGTGGACGACCAAGGCATTGCCAAAATACAGTGGGAAAAAGAGTACATTTATCAATAAGTAATTTTCTGTGAAAAAGTGCATTCGTTTTCTTTGGTGCCTTAAGAAATTAACATTCAGTCACTTAGAAGAATCCGAATTTATTACTCACCATTTTTGTGGGCACAGGTAGAGGTTAGCTGGGTCCTGTGCTGGGTCCTCTGCTCAGGCCCTCCCAAGGCTGCACTGGAAGCACCGGACAGGGCTGGGGACTCTCAGTCCTCTTCTAGGCACACATGGTTGTTGCTGGAATTCATTTCCTTGTAGTTGTTGAACTCAGGCCCTCAGCTGATAGAGACCATCTGCTGCTCTTATACATATGGGCCCTTCTCCAAAATGGCAGCTCATGCCTTCAAGGCCAGCAGGAGAATTTTGCTCATGCTTTCAATCTCTCCCTTCAAAAAGGGCCAACTCCCTTGGAAGGGCATATCCGATTAGATCAGATCCACTTAGGATAATCTCCCTTTTAATTAAATCAAAGTAACTGAATTGGGGCCTTAATGACAACTGAAATATTACTCTACATTTGAGCTATACCATAATCTAATCAAGAGTAAGATCCATCACACTTAAAATTGTCCATACACTCTAGGGGAGGAGATTACACCAGATACGCGGGAGAGGGATCTCCCAGGGCAACTGGGAGATCTACCCACCATAATGGGACGTCCACAGACTAAAGGAAGCTAAATCCCTACCTCACCCTCTAAACAAAACTCAATTAGTTCTCATTCTACCTTATTGACAAAAATCAATGGATTACAGATTTAAGCGCAATAAAAAATAATGCTTTAGCAATACCGCAGGACAACTTCATAGTTACGTTGATTTAGGCAAATAATTCTTAAAAAGGAAAAAAATTACTAACAGAATAATGATAACTGAACTACTTCAAAATTAAGAACTTTTGTTTGTTAAAACATAAAAATAATAGAAAGGCAAACCCCACATGTGAGAAGACATTTGTAATATAGAAGCATGACCAACCAAAGGCTCGTATTCATAATATAGAAAGAAAGAACTCCTACAGACCACTCTGGGAAACAGAAAATTCAATAGTACACTGGGCAAAAGACTTGCAAAGGCAATCAGAAACATATACACCAATGGAAAATAAACAGGAAAATATTATACAGCACATGAATGTAACGTGAATATTCACACACTGCTGGGAACTACCCATTGGTGCCTACTAAAATTGACCAGACCCAGCTCTCACACTCTGAGGTCCAACCTAATAAACATAAACCAACACATGCAGGCACTGGAGGACAGACTAGCATGTTCCTAGCAGCAGTCTTCCTAACATTAGGAATGGATTTCCTTAAAAGCCATAAAATGTAAACTACTCATGAGCCATTCACTGGAGGACTAGGTGCACAGCGGTGTATTTACATAACAGAATAATATTCAGAATAAGAATGATCTACAGTAACACACAATGAGATAAACATCCCAAGCAGTTTAGCAAAATGAGTCACACAAAAGAAAATAGTTAAACAAACACGAAACAAACAAACAAACAAACAAAAACAGGCAGAACCAGCCTATATGGTTAGATGACCAGAAAAAGGTTAACCTCAAGGTGGAAATAAAACCTGAAGGTGGAAATAACCGACGGAAATGTGAGACTTTTGGGAGTGAAGTTGAAAAAGAAAAGTACAACGTAAACAAACAAAATCCTCAAAGAGCCAGCAGAACATGTCATCTCGGACTGCAGGAGGCCTTCCTAGATACATGCTGGAAACGGAACGCCCGAGGAGAAAGACCAGATGACCGCCCGGCACGCACACACCATCTCCGCCACCAAAACCCGGGAAAACTCAAAACCAAAAAACACGAGGCGCAAACGAAAGGTCACAGGAGGTCCCAGTTCCAGACGGTGACCTGAGGAGACCCAGAACTCGCCACCTCCCCGAACACACAGAATCCACGGCGACACAGGGAGAAACTCCCCCTGGAAAAAGCCCTGAAGGTGTCCAGGGACAGCTGGAGTCCCTGGAAGGGGGCGAAGCGCGGGCGCACCGGGAGGCGGGCAGGAGGGGCTGGGACGCGGCCCGCCGCACCCCTCCCCACGTGGCTCCCCGTCGTGGAGCGCCCCCCGCCCCCCCAGGAGCAAACGTTCCCACCCGCGCCTTCTCCAACACCCGCACCTGAGGAACGAGCCCCCCACAGCACGAGCTCTGAAACCCGCGGGGGCTCGGGAGCCCAGCCCAGAGGCTGCAGGACTCACCCGGAGGCTGCCCAGCGTGGAGGCCGCGGGGGTGGCCCCGGCGTGGAAGCGCCCAGAGCGGGCTGCGGAGCTCGGGCCTGGCGGCCGGACGACCTACTGGTGGCACCTGCGACGGTCCGCTCGCTCCTGCTCCCACGGGGACTGGCGGCGACCGCCTGCACGCTTCCCTCCTCCTGGCTCCTGGGGGCCTCCATGTTCCCTCTCCCAAGCTGTGTGCTTTGTTTCTTCTTCTTTTTCCCCCCTTTCGTCCTTCCGGGCAGGCACCATCCATCTCGACGCCGTCCCCCTGCCCAGCTCCAGAGCACCAGCATCGTGTCATCCTCGGGGGGAGCGTTGACACGCGCGCTCGCCCTGGCAGGTTTCTGCGGCTGCGCCGGGGTCACCTCCGCGTGCCCTGGCTCAGGTGGCCGGGGCGGGGGCTGAGGCTGGTGGGTCCCCCAGAACCATGACCAAGCGCGGACGAGTTCTGGAACAGCTGCCCGGTTCAGGGCACGACGGAAGCAAAAGGCTCAGGAGCTCCATGTGCTGGGAGAGAGGCCTGCGCGCTCCTCACCCCGCCACAGCCGGTGGGCAGCTTCCCTTGAAGGCGCGTGCGGCGGCCCAGCCGGCCTTCCCCGGGCCGCTCCGTGGGCAGGTGCTGCTTCCCCGCCGCACCTGTGCTCTGCCTCCCGGAGGACAGATTTCCAAGTGTCTGCTGACCCCGTCTTTGCGGCTTCTGCCCAGGGGATGCCCCTTGGTTGCTGGCTGCTGGTGATCACGGGGGGCGGGTGGCCCTGGGTGTCAGGAGACAGGAACAACTGAGGACAGAGGTCCTGGCAGGTGGCAGCCTGCGGCGGGGCATTGCACACACGGCAGCCTGAGACGCACCCCCAGACGTTCTCTGAAGGAGCCCTGTTTCCTTGTCCTAGGGCGTTGGGCCCAGGGACCCACGTCAGGTCTGGCACATATCTAGAGGCCTAAAGACTTCAAACTATATTACCGAGCTATTGTAATCAAAACAGGATTCCGGCATAAAACAAACACGTAAATTTGTGGGAAAGAATAGAGAGCCCAGAATAAACCCACACATATATGGTCAATTCATTAATGACAAAGGAGGCAAGACTATACAATGCAGAAAGAATGCCCTCTTCAATAAAGAGTGTTGGGAAAACTGGACAGCTACATACAAAAAAAAAAAAAGAAAAAAAAAAAGAAACTGGACCTCTATGTTACACCATACACAAAGATTAACTCAACAATGGATTGAAGACTTGAATATAAGGCCTGAAACCATGAAACTCTTAGGAGAAAACATAGGTGGTAAGCTCCTTGACATCAGCCTTGATGATGACTTTTTTTTTTTTTTTAATTTGACACCATAAGCAATGGCAACAAAAGTAAAAACAAAACAAGGGGGCTACCTTAAACTAAAAAGTTGCACAGCAAAGGAAGCCATTCAACAAGATGAAAAGGCAGCTCACTGAATGGGAGAAAATACTTGCAAATCATATATCTGATAAGGGGCTAACACCCAAAATATATAAAGAACTCATGCAATTAATTAGCAAAAACAAAAAACAAGAACAAAACCCCAACAAACAAACAAACACACAAACACACAAACAAAACAATACAATTAAAAAATAGGAAAGGATTTAAATAGGTATTTTACCAAAGAAGATAGGCAGTCGGCCAGCAGACACCTGAAAGGGTGCTTGACATCACTCATCTTCCCGGATAGGGAAATCAACACTTCAGGAGCTCTTCATTCTAAAATAAAACCTTTCCCACTGGGCCTAAGTCACCAACCTTTACGAAGCTTCATATATATCCTTATTAACTACCATCCATGTATCATCCCTATATGACACATGTTTCACAAGCTAGTTCTACACTCAAAATGAATACAGAATTGTTTTTACATTTTTAGATCTAATTTACATACACACACTCCTTTGTCATTTTCTTAAAGATACCGGTGAGAATAGTTTAAAAATGAAAATGAAGATTCCTCATAGGAAAAATCAAACCCAAATAAATGGGCCCATTGAGAAACAGATTTGTGCTTTTTTTTTTTTTTTTTTTTTTTTTTTGGTAAGTCCCTTGGACTTGATACTGACAAAATGTGAACTAAAATAAAACCACTTGAACAATTTTTTTTTTCCCATTGAACATGTATTTTGTTATGGACAACATGCATTCAGTTCTTCTGTGTTTCCCTGATTATACTGTAATGGGGTATCTGGAGGGAATGTTTACTTTATGCTAATAATGCCTATTATAAATACCGAATCTTTAGAGCCCAAGATTTTCTGTCTAGTATAGAACATACATAATGTCAGTTTTTGAGAATTCTGAAAACCCGTGAGAAACCCAAGGAGAGTTCCATAGCATGACATTTTAGTGCCATTAGTCCTCACAAGAATAATATTAAATTGATTTTCTATAAGAATTCTTCTTTCAATTAAAAAAAAAAAACCCAGCAGTGGTTAGCTTTGAGTCCTCCTCTGTTTTCAGCACTTTGGTAAGTGCTTTCCATGAATTGTCTCTTTTAAGTAGGAAACACAGGACAAAGTAAATGGCAATAATCTGTTGGTTTTTTTTTTAATGAAAGTATTAAGTTGTTCTATATGACTGTCAAAATTGCTCTAGTAAGCTAGATCATTACTAATTTCTCACTTCAAATTTTGCATTTTGATAAATATGAATTTGTAGTTTCAAATATATAGACATAGAATTTTATTTCTCAAATATTATAGGGGATCATTTTTCTTATCTTCATAATGGAACATTAATTGGATCATGATTACTTGAATTCAAGCCAATGTCTATAAAATGAAAAGAAACCGTGCTAAATACATATTTTTGAGGGGTGTGGGGATTGGTTAAAGACAAGAATGTCTCTCTGGTATCTTAATAGAGGAGCTCAGTGCCACTAGGACTTATTTTGGCACATTTCACTTTTAGATATCACATTTTACTTTGTTCTCAATCTTTCTTTTTAGATATCACTTTTACTTTGTTCTCAATCTTTCTTTTTTTTTTTAAAGATTTTATTTATTTATTTGAGAGAGAGTGAGAGCGAGAGAGAGACAGAGAGTACGAGTGGGGTAAGAGGCAGAGGGACAAGCAGACTCCCTGCTGAGCAGGGAGCCCGATGTGGGGCTCGCTCCTGGGACTCCAGGATCATGACCTGAGCCAAAGGTAGATGCTTAACAAACTGAGCCACCCAGGCACCCCCTCAATCTTTTTTTTTTTTTTTTTAACTCAACTAGTATAATGAAAACAATATTTGGTTGTATTTTTCAATGTGTTTGAATGTGACTGTCACTGAAGCCTGGCCAGGATCCATGAACCATGGGTACATACAAAGCATAACATCATCTTGATATAGGAAGTGTGGAGAAACTCCCCCGAGCATTTAATCTTCAACCTTAAGGGCTATGTTTGTCCTAAGAGTGTTGATATGGAGCTGAAAGATGAAGTCACGTTGATAGGAAATACTCCCTATTACATGTAGTGCTGTGGTGATAATTTGATTAGGAAATCAGTCCTAAAGTGCATATTTTGCTTTGCTTTATCTGGAAATAGCTATGTTTCTGCTCTTATTTTCTGCCAAATTCTAAACGGATATTTACACAGAACATCTCTGTTTTAAGGGTCCCTTGGTTCCTTAGCCACCCAGTTTTGGAAAAGGACTTATCTGAGTTACAAACTATAAAAATGAATGTGGTAGTAATGCATGATACCTATGAGCTCTTTCTGTCCATTAGTGTTGATGCCTGTCTCCACTACTTAGCAGTCCTGTGATCTTTGACAAGCTACCCAAACCACCCCAAGTCTCTCTTTCCTTATCTGTAATGCAGGAGTCAACAGAAGCAAATTCTTCAGATGTTGGGAATATTAAATGGAAATGTATATCAGAGATTTTGAGTAGTATTCAGTAAATACTAAGAAAAATCTTTAAAGCTACCAACTAACTCCCCAAAGTATCTCAATTTTCAAAGGCAGTGTTCTATAAAAATGTAGCACATATTTTCCTCCCATTTTGAAAAAGAGGTGGTTTCCATTATTTGAGACCAAAAAAAAAAAAAAAAAAAAAAAGGAGGGGGGAAGTTTCCAATTCAGTCTTCTTAAATTAAAGAATTTAGAAAACAGAGTCCTCTCTGGCTGAAAAATTAAGATCCATTTCAGTCAGAATGAGGTGTCCCTACTTGAATGAGATGACCCCCAGATTGTCTGAAAGACAATTGTTACACATTTCTTTTCCCGTGT
Source organism: Lontra canadensis (assembly GCF_010015895.1). NCBI lineage: Eukaryota > Metazoa > Chordata > Mammalia > Carnivora > Mustelidae > Lontra > Lontra canadensis. The sequence continues at coordinate 2,905,061 of NW_022631070.1, read as the reverse complement.
GAGACAGTGAACTTTGCATGGCTGGGATGATGCTATATTTAACTTTCTATTTCACTCAGTACCTATGTATATCAGTGCTTTGCCCCGAGTGGGTACCCAGAAGTTACCGCAAGTTCTACTGCATTGCACTTGCCTCTTAGCCCTATGTAATTTTTGAAGGATTTCACGCTGTATGCCTTCCATTATCATATGGCCCACCTTAAGGCAGCAGCCCTTAGTTGGGGAAGTACTTCTCTTTAGAATGAATTACAGTGTCTGCAGAATCAAAACTATCCTGCATGGAAATATTTATCACTATCAGTTTAGAGCAGAGCAGAGTAAACACTCATGACTGGGGCATGGAAGAGAGAACTTTGCTCTCCTTAGGTGAGGGCAGAAAAAGCTTAAATTGGAGCAACCTACTAAATAAGGACACCTTTTATGTATTAGTCTGCCAGGACTGCCATAATCAAGTCCCTTGGGAGCTCAAACCCTCTAGAGGCTGGAAGTCCAAGATCAAGGTATGGACAGGGTTCTTTCTTCCGTGGTTTCTCTCCTTGGCTTGTAGAGGGCCACCTTCTCCCTGTGTCTCCACATGGTGTTTCCTCTGTTTCCTCTTGCCTGTGTCCTAATGTCCCACTGTTATGAGGATACCAGTCATATTGGACTAGAGCCTACCCATACGACCTCATTTTACCTTTTCTCCAAATACAGTCACCTTTTGAGGTCCTGGGGATTAGAACTTCACACAGGAAGTTGAGGGGATGGGTAATTCTGCTCTAACACTGCGCCACATAAAGTTGCTAGAATATAGCACAGAGGTCACACCATACTGGAGCAAATGGCCATTTGTTAGACTCAAGAACTTGCTCCCTTGCCACACTGGGTCACAGGCAGGACTTCGTTCTGCTTTTATCGTCAAGTCCGGTGCCCCGGTTCTGCATCTGTCTCTTGGTGTCACATCTTCTACATAATAGGAGGGTGAAGGTTGGTGGTAAGTTGTTGGAAGCTGTTGTTTGGGTGAATAGGGGCCATTTTGGTCATAATAACAGTGTGTGCAAATGACATGCAGTGGTCAAGAAAGTCAGAGAAGGAGGTACACCAGCTGACATGCAGTGTGAACAAGGATTGGGTGGCACATAGTGAGGGAGGTGGGTAGTACTAGAGAGACTGGAGGAAAAAAGCAGACGATGCATGGCTTTATCCAAAGACCACAGAAGACACAGGTGTTTAGAAGCATTGGAAGTGGAGGAATAAGCCTTTCATTTTTTTTAAATTGTTGCTTATTAATAATCAGTCATGTTAATGATTCCACTTCTTGCAGGGAAATTTTTATCCATACTCTATGTCATTACTTTCTTTCTGAATGGAATTAAAATCCTGAAAATGATAAAATGACAAGGGTAACCAAGGTAAGCAGGAGATAAAGGCAGAATAGAGAGGGGGATATTTCATTATCTCATGACAGTCCTATTTTAATAAAAATGTAACTAACTTGGTGAAATCAGATGTCTAGTCAAAATATGCATTATTCCCTCCCTCCACATTTTAAACACATTTATAACACACCAGGTGACATAACAATATAGTATTCTGGGTCATTGGCTTCAGCATGTCAATATTACAATTAGCTTACCAGAGTCTATAGGAGACATGCTGGCATCTGTTTAAATTTGAACAGATACATCCTTTAGTTGAGAACAGGTGCATGACCCTTAAGGTGACAGGAACATAGATGTGACTCATTTATGAGATGTATTGATTCATTCAACACTATTTTGTATCCAGATTCTGAGTTATGTACCCAGTAAGTATAATTATCAAGCACAAGCAATGGAAGACCTTCTCAACATACACATTCCAATCCAAAACAGTATTTCTCCAAGTGTGTCCGGAGGAAATGAGCCAATGACATTCTTTGCGAGAAGGGGATTCCTTGCCAAGCAAGTTCAGAAACTGCTCTGTAATATATTCCCCTACTTAGTGTTTCATAATAAATATTAGCTATGGGTCGTTCTCCATCGCAAAAATCTGCTGAAGTCTTTAAGATGTGTGCCACGGTGCTTATGGACCCAGGGATGGAAACAAAACCTGAAATCGTTCCTTCATGTTTGAGCTTACATTTTCCAAGACAGATAGAAGGATAAATATAACTAGAACACAGCATATGTAGAGATAGAGATATAAAAATAATGATTACCTATTTAACATGCCTATCTATGTATGGAATCTACTAACCTTTCATCAATTTATCATCATCTTCCAAATGTGTTTTTCTTGGCATCTTTACTCATGCATTGTAGTGGTTGTTACTCCTCAGGACGAACCTTCTTTCGAAAGACATGGTTTCTAATGCTTCCTTCCTCTGTTATCCTAGCTTTTGTGTCTAACATATTTTTTTACATCAAAATGCCATCCCCTTGGTTGTCAGTCCTGTATGTCAGCATTTCAGATATCTGGGTTATATTCAGTGGATATAAAATTGCC